>NC_059427.1:5534539-5734539 GCF_021028975.2 Sphaerodactylus townsendi
CAATATCCCCTGTATGGTTGGGAATTTTGAATACTGACCAGTTCATCCCTTCCTTCTGTTTGCCAGCTGAGAGCCTGGAGTCATGTGGCAGTGGCTGTCAGTCAATTAACTGCTGGCAGAGAGTTCAATCCTGTTGGTCAGTATAGTGCAGTGCAAATAACTGTGGACTGGGATTGTTATTCACACAGCATATATCAGAGAGCTACAGGGGAGTCCTCCATTTCCCCTTTCCCACAAACCAGGATCCATGGCATCTGCTTGGCATACTGTCAGTATCAAAAGATATGTATGCAATTCAACCTTGTGAATAAAAGAAGCCTGCACATTCTGGGGAGCGTACTCTAAAATCCTGTTGCTAAAAACCAGGGACAGTGGGAAATTTTGTTTGATGTGCTTGCTTATTGTTGGGGCATCTGACAGGCCACTGCGGAAATAGGATACTGGTCCAGGGATGCCAAGCTGACCTGGAATCCCTAGCACCTTTGGGGCGGGGCTTGGGATGGATGTGATGTAACATTATCTTGCATTTGACTGAAAACCTCCTCATTGGTGTGTCCCTGGCATGGTTTCCAGAACCTGGTGGGCAGCAATCCAGGGGACAAGGGTGGCCTTCAATGATCTCAAGTTCTTGCTAACACTCTTTGCAGTCACCGGATTTCAATGATCCCTAAATGGACCAGGTGTCCTCCTTGAGCTTTCTAGCATCTCAGATCTATTTCCACCAACGGACCTGGTCTAACGAGGAGGGATTCCCCATTTCTAGGCGGAAATAAACTTCCCAGAAGCAGAAAGGAGCCTGCACTGCCAGCTCCTTTGGGACTCCCAGACCCCCAGTGAATCTGCACCAGGGATCGGGGGGGGGGGGGGGCTGAATGCGGCTCGGGGAGAGGCAGGCAAGGCAGCATTCCCTGCTTACAGAGGAAATTCAGGGCTTGGCTGGAGGCGGGCGTTATCCCCCTTCCCCAAATGTTTCCACCAGGAACTAGTTCTCCTGGTCTTCCCCAAAGCACAGGCAAAGAAAGAAGGGGGCGGGGAGAGAGAAGCGGAATGGGGGCTCTGCTTTATATTTCTGAGGTCTGGCCAGATTCAATCTAATGCCTTCTATGCTGCTCTATGGCAGATATCAACAAATTGATAAACAGAGGAGGCTATGTCCATGCAATATGGGTCAGGTGGAGACACTCGATCATACCCTCTTTCATTGTGTAAGGTTTGCAAAAATCAGAATGTCACAATCTGCACTTATCCCATTTCTGCATAACAATCTAACCGATGCTCTTAAGATACCTATGCTTTTGAACAACATGGATCCCACAGTGTGTGAGAATGTAGCAAAATTTCTGCTAACAATAATAGACGTAAGTCTAGATGAATACCAACCAATGTCTATGTATTATGACCACATGTAGCCAGCAGTAATTTTTCTAGCTTCTGTCAGTATCCGATGACGTTTAAGTGAGTTAACTTAGCTGAAGGAATGTCCTATAGCAGGGGTAGGGAACCTGCGGCTCTCCAGATGTTCAGGAACTACAATTCCCATCAGCCCCTTCCTGCATGGCCAATTGGTCAGCAATGCATGCAGGGGGGGGGGGACTCATCAATTGGCCATGCAGGAAGGGGCTGATGTGAATTGTAGTTCCTGAACATCTGGAGAGCCGCAGGTTCCCTACCCCTGTCCTATAGTTACAGAAGGACCATGTATATATTTTAGTATTTAGTATTTTAGTACCAGTGTCTATAATTGTGAGCAATAATGGGCAAATTTTGTATGCTGATTTTGTATGTTTATTTTATGCCAATAAAGGCTTGTGATTTGATTTATATTTCTGAGGGAGGGGGGGGGCAGTTCCTCTCTTCGGCTGGTCGTCCCCTCCCCCCCAGTGGCTGTCTCGGTCTCCGCTCCCGGAAACTTAGGCCAGCGAGTTCGACATCCTAGACGAGGGTTCGCCATGGAAGGCGAGAGAAGGATTTCTTTCTTGGCCGGAGTACACCGGAAGCAGCTCCTTCCGAGTGAGTAAAGGGAGATCCCCGGGCGGGGGAGATGACGGGGGAATGGGAAATGGGTGGGGGGGGGGGGAGGGTGGTTCGAGGCGGGCCAGATCCAGAAGAGCCCCCCCCCACTATAAAGCCAGGGGGCGCGTTCCGTCTGGCGCTCCTAGCTAGGCGGGATGAGACCCAGCCCCCCTCCCTTCATTGCAGAGCCCTTCCGAATGATTGACATTTGCAGGATGGGTGGGAGACTCCGGTTGGTTTCTGCGGGTTTGGAGTCAAGGCGGTCCCCTCTTCCCTTTGCATTCAATGCCTGGGCAAAGGAGGCACATTGAGACGTGACTGAGTCTGCAGAGGACTTCCCGAGCAAAGAACTCCGAGGGGGTAAGAGGAGCGTCTCCAGAGGAGGGAGGAGATGCCTCCGGGGCAGTGGTGGGATCCAAAAATTTTAGTAACAGGTTCCCATGGTGTGGGATTCAAACAGTGGCGTCGCGCCAATGGGGCTGGACGGGGCACGACGGGGGCATGGCCGGGCATTCCGGGGGAGGGGCATTCATAATTTCTCTGTTACTGTAAAAAATAGTTCCTAATTTCCAGCTGGTATCTTTCTGTCCACAATTTAAACTCATTATAGCAAGTCCTATCATCTACTGCCAACAGAAACAACTACTTCTCCTCTAATTGACTGCCTGTCAAATACTTAATACTTTCAAATACTTAATTTTGTTTCTAGAAATCAAAAGAAGGATACTTTCCTTAAACAAGAAACTTGACAATATTTCTGAAATATGTTTTTAAAACAGCGCAACAGGGAGAATTATCCCGTTTTCTACCTTCGCTAACCAGCCACATAGGAAACAACAGGACTTTATGATTTTTGGACCTAATGGAATTTCTAACGGAAAAGCAGACCCAGTTAGTAACCCCTTCTCGGCACACACAAATAATTAGTAACCCACTCTCGGGAACTGGTGAGAACCTGCTGGATCCCACCTCTGCTCCGGGGCCCCAAACCTCCCGTGCCTCCCCACAGGGAAACCACGGAGTATTTCAATCCTCGCATCCCCGCCCCGTTGAAATTAAAGAACAAGCTTGTTTCATTGCTGAAGGGGGACATAATAAGCCCGAGAGAGAATCCACAGTCCAAACGAGATGCGGGTCGGCGGGGGTGCCAGGAGCCGTTTCCTGCTCCCTCCTCAAAGGAGGAAGATTTGACTTTTCCGGGCTGCTGCAGGAATTGCTGGGAGCTATCCGATGAGCTGAACGGAGCTTGAGAAGGGAGGAGCAATGTAGGACCAGGATCTGTCAGGCGGGACCCAAAGCATAACGAAAAGAAGGGAGGGCACAGTGAATTGGGAGAAGTTCATAGACAACCTTGTGCCTGAAAGTCCCCCAAAGAAAGTGGACCTGGGAAATTAAGGCCTGTAAGAAACATGCATAGGAAAGGGACCTTCTACCCCCTTGTGATGGAACAGTACTGTAAAACTAGCAAAATCACACATGACTGTGAAAAGCATCTTTGCCTTTTGATCTCCTGGAGGGAGGACAGGAAACTATGCAGAGGTGCTAGGATGAAACTTCAAAGCCCTAAGTTACCTCGTGGCCTGAACAGAGTTTTCCTGGGAAAGGGAAAACAAAGGTTTTTGGAATTCCATCTTGAGACGTGGTCAGAGAAGGATCTCTGGGCCATGGGTTCCCAGAATGGGGACAAAGAACCAAAAGGGATATGACCACCTAAGCAATCCCTTAACTGCATCTAAGTTTTATTTCTTTGTTTTCTGTTTTTCAATAAAGAAAAGCATCTTTTCATGGGCTAAGCTAAGAGAAGCACCTCTTGGCTAGAGGTCCCAAGAGATCCACAAGAAGCATACAGCTGGTCAATTTCTCTAAAAGCATTTATGTTTATTTCTTTGTTTTGAACTTTTACAATAAATCTTTGAGAAATCAGCTGTCTGGAGTTATTAGGAGGGAAAAGGACCCAGGACCGAGGTGAGATAAGAGTGGCTCTCCCAAGCTTAATCTCAGCCTCAGTCGTCATAACTTCAAAGCACCATTTCGGCAAAAGTGAATATTTCTTCGATATCCTGCTTTGAATTAATTAGAAGATATTTGTTACTGGGGGGATATATGTTACTGGGAGTTGTAGAGGTGGACATGATGAGAAAATTCCTTGCCCTCCCCTCAGAAAAGACCTCCAAAATCATCATAGGCAAGCTTGTAACATCTTTAGAGAGCAAAGGACAGCTAATTTCCTTGAAGAACCACACAGCCGTATTTTAAAAAGCTGATTATGTAATTGCAGCAAAATTGTATTACAAACTGCAGAAGGCACTTCTGTTTGATCTATGTGTACCTCAATTCTATTTATTTTTTTCTTATGGCACATTGCTGTTTAGCTCCCTCTCCCCCCTACAACAGAGAAAAGCCTCTCTTCACAGCCAAGTAAGTAAAGATACCTTTTCACAGCCTTAGATGACCCAATAGAAGAGGAAAGAGATGAAAGAGCGGAGCCCAGAAGGACATGAATTTGGCAAGAATGGAAGAAATGGCTCCCACCCTATCAAAGCAGGGGGTGGTGTTGAATTCTGGGAGAGAGCTGTGCAAGAGATCTGGGACCAAGAGACCATGAACTCAGAAGTACTTTGCCAACACTTCCAGCAGCTCCGCTACTGTGATGCCAATGGACCCCGTGAAGTTTGCAGCCAGCTCCATGGACTTTGCAACCACTGGCTGAAGCCAGAAAGGCACTCCAAGAAGCAGATCCTGGACCTGGTGATCCTGGAGCAGTTCCTGACCATCCTGCCCCAGGAAATGCAGGGCTGGGTCAGAGAATGTAGGCCAGAGACCAGTTCCCAGGCAGTGGCCCTGGCTGAAGGTTTCCTCCTGAGTCAAGCCGAGGAGAAGAGGCAGGCAGAACAGGTGAGGGCTTTTCTTTCCAGGTATGTCCAATTCAAGCAACGATATCTAAAGCTTCCCTGCCTGATATTTGTCCAAGTGTTCATCATCCAAATGGGAGATTTAACAAGCTGCTTCAGCAGCTACTTTGAGAGGATTTCTTATCCTTTCAAATAATTCACCAATGCTGAAAGAACCCCCTACCAGGTCTGCTGATAGAAGGGTGCAGAGTCTGGAAGTGGAGGAGGATCCATTACTTTGTGTCTTCCATGCCATCTCTTTTCCATCTTCCTCACTGCTGTTTCAGATGTCAGATCCATCTGTGAAGATGGAAGCTGAGGTATCAGAAATAGAAACAGGTCCATTGGAGGAAAGGCTGCATGACCAGTCCCAGGAGTATGTTCAAGATGCCCTCTCACAAGGTAAGAACTAATTGTGCTTGGATGAGATTTGGGCACTTAGTGGGTAGAGAGTTCTGGTCAGAGAAAAAATGGAAATGCTTCTTCACCCAGCTTGTGGCACTCAATCTTTCATTTTGAAAGTGAAATCAGCCAGAACTTTGGATACTTAAATCTGGTGACTGGAGTTTGGAACAAGCAAGACAGGTCTTTCTTCAACCCTGAGAAGAACCCCATGTCTGCCTAAGAAGCTGAAACCAAAAAATATATACATTGGGGAAGCTTTTCTAGGACTCTTTTGGACTTCGAGGGAGGACTCTTCGGGGCCACACCTGACTAGTATTGCCAGTTCCAGGTTGGGATGCTCCTGAAGATTTTGTGATTGAGGCTGAGGAGAGCAGCTGAATATAACGCAATAGAGTCCATCCTCCAAAGCATCCATTTTCTCCAGAGGTTCATAACCCTGGCAGCAACCTCTGGGTAACTTGATACCTCTCAAGTTGCATGACTCAGCTAGGTCTGACTGCTTGCTACTGTTCAACATTAATTACCCAACGAAAGCCAGAGTGGTACAGCAGACAGCTTCAGAGTAGGGTCTGGGAAAATCAGGTTTGAATTTCCATCTTCCCATGGAAGCTCACTGGGTGATTTTGGAACATTCATATACTTTGAGCCTAACCTACCTCACAGGGTTTTTGTGCCAATAAAAAGGAAGAGAGGAGAATAACATAAACTGCTTTGGTTCCTGATGTGTAGAAAGGTAAGGAAAAATGAGATTCATAAATAATAAATATAACTGAAGATGGTAAGCAGATAAAAGGTAGGGTGTTGAGTGGCTGAGAAGGAGATAGTGAAGCAGGGAAAGTAAAGAGGATATGGGGGTTGCCAATGGGGTGGAAAGAGGGAACAATGTGTCAGGGGTACATAGGAGAATGAGGTGCCACCCCACAAGTCCTTGAGGGTTCCCAACAATGCAAGTGGGCCTGCTCAGTGGCCACACAACTGGGCCACATTTCTACTAGGTAGAGATTCCTGGGGACAGGAAAGTGAGGAGGGATATATAGGAAAGTGAGGTGCTACCCACAAGTCCCTAGATGCGAGTGGGCCTGCCCAGTGGCCACACAACTGGGACACAGTTTTCCTAGGTAGATATTGGCGGGGGGATAGTTAACATAGAGTAGCAGATAAAGGTAAGTTGGCTGTGAAGGAGACAGTGTTGCCAACTCCAGGTTTGGACATTTCTGGAGATTTGAGGGGTGAATCTTGGGGAGGGACCTCACAAGTGTACAGTGCCTAGACTCCACCCTCCAAAGAAGCCATTTTCTCCAGGGGAATTAAGGTTGCCAACCTAGGAGTGGAAACTGGACATCATAGGGAATGACAACGGCTCACCAGATGACAGAGATCAATTCCTCTGCAGAAAATGGCTGCTCTGGACTCTTTGCTGTTGATGTTTTTTCAGTCCCCAAACCTCAACCCACCAAAGCTCCACCCCTAAATCTTCAAAAAATTTCCCAACTTGGTTCTGACATTCCTACAGGAAGAACTGATCTCTCTAATTGGGAGATCTATTGTGATTGCTGGGGTTTTCTGGGCCACACCAGGAATTTGGTAACTTTAGAAGGAGAGAAGGAAGGAGGGAGAAAGGAAAGGCTATGGGAGCTTCCAGGAAATGGAAAGAGGAAATTGTGAGGGAATGCAATGTCTTCTGCATGTCCTTGTGGTTTCCCACTGATGTTCAAAATTATGATGGCTGTAAGAGGGGATTAGAAAAATTTATGTAGGCAATTTCTCACACTGATTAAAATATTCATGTCCCACCTTTTTACATGAGAGGGAATCAAGGTAGTTCAAATGAGTTAAATCTTGGCTGAACTTTTCAATCTTGTGAATAAAGAGAGCCTGCACATTCTGGGGATCATGCTCTGAGATCTAGTTGCTGGGGACCAATAACAGTGAGGAATTTTGTTTTGTGCTCATGCTTTTTGAGGCATCTGATGGGCTGCTGCTGGAAATAGGATGCTGGTCTTGGGATTCCAGGCTGTAGTCTCTTATCTGCAGCACCTTTTGGGAAGGGCTTGGGGCAGATGTGATGTCACATTAAGTTGCATGTCAGACAATAATTTAATCTCTCTCTGTGTCAAAGGAGCCAGGAAGGTAAGAGGCACTGGTGGAGACAGACAAAGGCCTTACATCTGAAGAAAGGCTGGAGGGTTTCTCAAGAGGATGTGAAGAGAGTTTTTCCTTCCCAGATGAATTGCATCTGGGCAAAAACCAGGATGTGACATTAATGGTGCGATAGATACCCTGGAAAATCATTGCTATTTCCACATTTTGCAGATGTACTAAAGTCACATCTGGGTTTTTGGCCAGATGTGATGAGGAGGAGCCATATAATGGCATTTTTGACAACCTCTTTTTCTCTAACAAGCCTGCACTCAAGGACATGTGCCAATTTGAGAGGAGCATAGCCAGGCCTTTGGTGCCATGCAGCAGAGGGATTCTCATGTTTCTGCGCTTCAGAGTTCTCAGGACAAGTCTGAAACATGTCAGTTACATTTATAGCCCTCTGAGGCTCATGAATACCTTGTGCTTCTCTTCTCCCCCTCTCCATAATTTTAAAAAATGTAGATAGTGTAAGGTTTCACAGCCCTGAGAACAGAGGCGCAGGAAGGGATTCATACAAACAAACAAGAAGTGAAGCAAGCCTTTATTGGCATAGACAGCAGTACAACAATAATAAAAACAGATTAAAAAGCATATACAATACAGGATATACATGTTAGGATGAAGGAAATCTACTGGCATTTAGTGATTTCCAGGAGAAAGTCTGCCACTATCATACAGAGAGAAGGTTCAGGGTTGTCCAACAAGAAGTGTAATCTAATTAAATCGGGGAGATGGGGTAAATGTAAAGGAGTGAGATTCACATACTTGGATCTGATTTCCTTGAATCGGAGACAGTGAAGTAATTGGTGGGCCAGAGATTCAACTGAAGCCATCGTTACAGGGGCACGATCTTTTAGCCTTTTCTCAAACAAGGAGGCTAATACTCTTTCTTCCAATTTTCTCTCCTTCACAGGCAGTAAAGAGACAATGTTGATCTATTCTCTTTGGGGAGGCTTGGAAACAGCTACTGCAACTCCGGTCCAGGTAGGGGAGAGGGGGGGGGGGGCAAATTGTCTCCACCCTCCTTTAACAGGGGGCTTTTCTTTTGCAGTTGATACTGAGGGGCCCAGGCAAGTAATGCTGAACTCCACTCCTTATACACATACTCAGTTCTCCGTCAGGCACCCTCCCAGAATGTTCCCTTCCAGGGTGCTGTATCTGCCAGGTCTGATCTCTGACGAGGGACTCAGGCATACATTTTCTTTCAGCCCCCAGTTTCCTTTGCAGAGGTGGCTGTATATTTCGCCAAGGCAGAATGGGACCTGCTAGATCCAAACCAAAGAGTTCTCTACAGGGAAGTAATGCTGGAGAACTACAGGAGTGTGGCCTCTCTGGGTAAGAATTTTTCATGCTTGGCAAAGGTATAAACTTCTGCCTTTGGTATGATGAATGAATCAAAATCTTGAACAGCAACAGGGACGTAGGTATAGATTTTTTATGGGGGGGTTGGGGGTGGGGCCATGCCCCCACCCGCCTCTGGGAGCATGGCCATGCCTCCCCAAGCCCTACCCCGGCCTCGGTACTTATAAAAGCAGCTCTCCAAGGCCAGGGACGGCAGATTGCCCTGCCCTGCCCTGCCCTCCCGCACCCCCCCACCAGCTGGGCTCCCAGCAGGCAGCCAGCAGCCCCTTCTGCCCTCCCCTCTGGGCAGAGGTGTAGGTAGGGAAAATGTAGCCCAGTTCAAAATCTGAGTTTTGTGCACCCCCTCCCCCCCATGGGCGGCCACTGTGATGCTGGAATCCACCCCCAAACCGCATCACTTTCAATGGTGTTTCAACTAAAGAGCCCAAATTCTCCTTTTAAATCCTTTTAAAGGGAGAATCTGGGGTCCCCAGTTAAAACAACATTGAAAGTAATGCTGTTTTGGGGTGGATTCTCCTCCACCCTGGAACAGCATTACTTTCAATGTTTAAACTTGGGAAACTTGAGGGGGTGCCTGCTGTCAGGATGCAATTGTTAAGACAGCAGCACCAAACTTTCAGGGTAACTTTAGGAGACTCTCCTAATGATACCACCCAGGTTTGGTGAAGTTTGATTCAGGGGGTCCAAAGTTATGGATTCTCAAAGGTGTAGTCCCCATATTTTATAGCTCCCATTGAAACAGTGGGGGATGGGGCACCGCCTTTGAGAGTCCATAACTTTGGACCCCCTGGACCAAACTTCACAAAACCTGGGTGGTATCAGTAAGTGACCCCCCTGATGGTACCTCCCAGGTTTGGTGAAGTTTGGTGTAGGGGGTCCAAAGTTTAGACTCTCCAAGGTGTAGCCCCATCTTCTGTTAGCTCCCATTGGAAACAATGGGGGATGGGGCACCCCATTTGGGAGTCCATAACTTTGGACCCCCTTAACCAAACCTCACCAAACCTGGGTAGTATCATCAGGAGAGTCTCCCAAAACATCCCTGAAATTTTGGTGCTGCTAGCCTAAAAATCGCACCCCCTGCAGGCCAAAAACCAAAAAAACACTTAAAATATTTTTAAAAACCACAAACAGGGGGCGGAGCTTCGGACATGTAATAGGGAGGTTTGAACCTGAGAAACCGCCCCTTACCTACGTCCTTGAACAGCAATCTGTTGTTTTGAGGCCTGTAATGCTGCTTGCTCTTTTTAGAGTCCTCAAATTGATGGGGTGATAATGAAAGTAATCTTCAGCATAGTCAGGGAGAGCAACCCAAGACACCTGGTTTGCCTGGGGCAACTGAGACCAGTGTTGTGGCCCTCACCCAAGGCAGAGAGGTTGTCCTGAGGTCAAGATGGGACTGAGAAACCCTTAAAAAACTCTCAGTTGCCAGTCATTATAACACACGTCTTCCAGATGGGATTGTGGTCATCACCTGTGACTGTGATCTGGAATGGCTCTGTTCCCCTCATGCTGGTTGGGACTGTGGGCTTTAATTGTGACTAGGTTTTAATTCTTTCAGAAAAAAAACCCTTGGATTTCTTCCCTTCCCCATATAAGAACAATAATGTAATCTCTCTCTGTGTCAAAGGAGCCAGGAAGGTAAGAGGCACTATGGTGGAGACAGACAAAGGCCTTACATCTGAAGAAAGGCTGGAGGGTTTCTCAAGAGGATGTGAAGAGAGTTTTTCCTTCCCAGATGAGTTGGTTGCAAGTGAGTATCCTTCATGGTTATGTCGAGGGAATGAGCAAGGAATAGCCCTGAAGGGTTTCTGCTTCACTTTTTATTGACTCTCCAAAACCATGTTAGTTCCCTATGAACTGTTAGGTTCACTTAGAGAAGTACTGGCTACTCTGTCACCCTCCCACCTGAGCAAAGGCTTTTATCATAACTAGAAGGAACTTTTTTTGCAGTTGCAGAATTAGATATCATGGCAACATCTTCTAGAAAACCAGTAAGATGTTGTGGTTAAGAACAGTGGACTTTAATCTGGAGAGAGGGTTTTGATTCCTCACTCCTCTACATTAAGCCTGCTGGGTGACTTTGGGCCAGTCAGTTTTCTGAACCCTCTAAGTCCCACATACCTCACAAGGTGTCTTTTGTGCAGAGTGGAAAATAGTGTGATATGTAAGCCTCATTAAGAATCTTTAGGATAGAGAAAAGTAGGGTAATAAAACTTTCTTGGGTTCTCTTCTGTTTAATCATTATTATTATTTATTAGATTTGTAGGCTGCCCATTCCCTTGCAGACTCAACAGCAGATATTCAAAGGAGCTGCACAGCAACAGATATTCAATGGAGCTGCATTCAAATGTGAATGGTGGGAAAATGACTTTTTGCCACTTTCCTCCCTTAAAGTTCATAGAGGAGGGGAGGGATAGGTGAAATATAAAAACTGCTCACCTAGGGGGCCTGACTGGGAATAATATTTTACCAGCAGCTCATTTGGAGGGAAATAAGTTCTGATAAAGGAAATGTACACCCATTAATGAGCAGTGCCTGATGGATGGTTCAGCCTCTTACGTCAGTGCTGACTGGACCTCTTTTTTCCCCTTCCAATAGCAGACATAGAGGAATTAGTTGGTGTAATCCAGAGATTCTCTGTGGAAAAAGACAAGGGTAAAGACTCTGAAGGAAACTTTGCTGATGGAGATGGACCACTGTGGCAGGTGGAGATTCATGCAGATAAGAGGAAGAATAAATCCATCCCATCCCAAGGAGAAGGCTTCCATAAAATCTCAGCCCAAGAAGAAGGGACAGGCAAAACAAGAAAGAATGAAGACCTCCATGCTAACCAGAGAATCCTCTCCAGGGAAAACAAAAATAAATGTGTGGCTTTTGGGAAGACCTTCCAAAAGAATGTGAGTGTTATTTTTGAGAGGCAAATTCTCTCCGAAAAGAAACCATACAGTTGCACGGCATGTGGAAAGACCTTCAGTCGGACATCAGCCCTTACTTCCCATCGAAGAGTTCACTCAGGTTTGTAGCTATATAGATTGTTAGACTGCAAACCAAGCCTTTCTGATGTACCAGGCTTTCATGTACCTTTAAAATGTCTATTTATATACCCTTCAAGGCACAGTAAACAGAAGCCAGTGAAATGTTTTGTGTATGGATGGAACTTCAAGGGAAGATCAGACCTCCTTGTGTATGTGCTAATTGATTTTTTTTATTCCAGCAGGCAATGAACAGTGGAATGAGAGTGACGAGGAAGTGTATCAGCTATTGCCAGACAAAGCCAAGAATAGAGATTTGAAAGGCAACATCAGGAATCAAGGCAGACCAAAGAGGCAAAAAGGAATTCACATCGTTGAAAAGATGAATAAACCAATTCCTGGCCAAGGACAGGATTTCTCTGAAGAAATCCACAGGGTGGAGAAAGCATACAAGTGCTTGGAATGTGTAATGAATTTTTCAGATCAAACCCAATATGAGATCCATTTGCAAATACACAGTAGAAAGAAGACCCATCAATGCTTGGAACGTAGAAAGAGCTTCCTTTGTAGAGCACAGCTCCTTAGGCATCGAAGAACACATATGAAAGAGAAGCCTTCTAGCTGTTCAGACTGTGGCAAGAGCTTCTCAAAGAAATTAGACCTTGTTCAACATCAAAGGATTCATTCAGGACAGAAGCCATTAACATGCTTAGAAAGTGGAGTGACCTTCTCTGATGGAGAAAATGGTAATCTACATATTCCAAAGAACTGTGTAATAAAGGCATGTAAATGCTTTCAGTGTGGAAAGTATTTCCAATGCAGATCACAGCTTCTTGCGCACCAAAGAATACACGCAAGAGAGAAACCTTTTCAGTGCTCAGAGTGTGGAAAGAGATTCAGTTACAGTAGCAATCTTCAAAAATATCAAAGAACCCACATGGGAGAGAAACCTTTTGAATGCTCCAAGTGTGGAAAAAGATTCAGTCACAATACTGTTCAACACTATCAGAAAAACCCCACAGGGAATAAACCGTTTGAATGCTCCGAGTGTGGAAAGAGTTTCTGTCAGAAGAGCAGTATTCGAAGACATCAAAGAATCCACACAGGGGAGAAACCTTTTGAATGCTCCCAGTGTGGAAAGAGATTCAGTTGCAGTGGAAGTGTTCAGAAGCATCAAAGGACCCACAGGGGAGAGAAACCTTTTGAATGCTCCGAGTGTGGAAAGAGATTCAGTCAGAATAGCAGTCTTCAACAGCATCAAAGAACCCACACAGGGGAGAAGCCTTTTGAATGTTCTGAATGTGGAAAGAGATTCAGTCGGAATTGCAGTCTTCAAATGCATCAAAGAAGTCACACAGGGGAGAAACCTTTTGAATGTTCAGAGTGTGGAAAGAGATTCAGTCGGAGTAGCAATCTTAAAACACATCAAAGAACCCACTCGGGGGAGAAACCTTTTCAATGCTCAGAGTGTGGAAAGAAATACAGTCGGAGTAGCAATCTTCAAATGCATCAAAGAACCCACACAGGGGAGAAACCTTTTGAATGCTCCCAGTGTGGAAAGAAATTCAGTTGCTGTGTGAGTCTTCAAAAGCATCACAGGACCCACACAGGGGAGAAACCTTTTGAATGCTTCGAGTGTGGAAGGAGATTCAGTCGGTGTGGTCATCTTCAACAGCATCAAACAACCCACACCAGGGAGAAACCTTTTGAATGCTCTGAGTGTGGAAAGAGATTCAGTCGGTGTGGCCATCTTCAACAGCATAAAATGACCCATACCGGGGAGAAACCATTTGAATGCACAAACTGTGGAAAGAAATTCAGTCAGAGTAGCAATTTTACACGGCATCTAAGAACCCACAAATAGGATAAACATTCAGATAATCATTAACCCTTACATAGAGAAGTAGGCCTTTTTTCTGACGTGCCCCTTCCCAGAAGACTTCCCTGGAAAATTCTTCAGTTACAACCTTACCTATTCTAGACAAAGCAACTAAATACCTATAAATGTGGAGGAAAAACTGGTAAACAGCAAGACAGAAGATTTAATACAAAATACTTAAGTGTAAAAAATTACCCAACATTCCATTCCCAGTTTCCCCAAATTCATGCTGTACACAGTGGCAAGTTGTTAGCCACAGTTCAAAATCACAGCTTCACAAACTGCTGCAGAGGTGAATGGAAGAGGTCTTTTCTGATGCCACCACCACCTTCACTGTCAGCTGGCTAATTACATCAGGTACACAATTAGATTATCAAACAATTACCAAATTTGTTAATGTCATCTCAGGATTATAGATTTTAAGTCAATGAGCAGGAAATTGGTTTAATTATCTGAAATTCTTGCTCCTGCTGTGCTTAGAATCACATTCTATCGCTGTATTCACTGACAGGAGCCACGGGTGACCTTACTCCAAAGCGAATGCTATCTAAATTTTGCATGTGTTCTGGGCTGTGTGACTGTGGTCTAGTAGTTTTTGCTTTTAATTTTTCACCTGCATCTCTGACTGGCATCTTCAGAGATATTTCATGGTGCAATGCATTTCTCTCCACGGCACAGTGTGGAGTAACTGTGTGGCGAATGAATTGGTTTTTAGGCAATGTTGAAACAAGCAAGCTACCTAAAACCTTTTTTGATTTAATAGAGAATGTAAAGTTACAAGATTTATGGAGATTAAAATATGGCGATGTGAGATAATACACCTTCTATTCAGAAAGACATAAATAAGAACATAAGAACAAGCCAGCTGGATCAGACCAGAGTCCATCTAGTCCAGCTCTCTGCTACTCACAGTGGCCCACCAGGTGCCTTTGGGAGCTCACATGCAGGATGTGAACGCAATGGCCTTCTGCGGCTGTTGCTCCCGATCACCTGGTCTGTTAAGGCATTTGCAATCTCAGATCAAAGAGGATCAAGATTGGTAGCCATAAATCGACTTCTCCTCCATAAATCTGTCCAAGCCCCTTTTAAAGCTATCCAGGTTAGTGGCTATCACCACCTCCTGTGGCAGCATATTCCAAACAGCAATCACACGTTGCGTGAAGAAGTGTTTCCTTTTATTAGTCCTAATTCTTCCCCCCAGCATTTTCAATGAATGCCCCCTGGTTCTAGTATTGTGAGAAAGAGAGAAAAGTTTCTCTCTGTCAACATTTTCTACCCCATGCATAATTTTATAGACTTCAATCATATCCCCCCTCAGCCGTCTCCTCTCCAAACTAAAGAGTCCCAAACTCTGCAGCCTCTCCTCATAGGGAAGGTGCTCCAGTCCCTCAATCATCCTTGTTGCCCTTCTCTGCACTTTTTCTATCTCCTCAATATCCTTTTTGAGATGTGGCGACCAGAACTGGACACAGTACTCCAAGTGCGGCCGCACCACTGCTTTATATAAGGGCATGACAATCTTTGCAGTTTTATTCTCAATTCCTTTCCTAATTATCCCCAGCATAGAGTTTGCCTTTTTCACAGCTGCCATGCATTGAGTTGACATTCCCATGGAACTATCAACTAAGACGCCTAAATCCCTTTCCTGGTCTGTGACTGATAGCACTGACCCTTGTAGCTTGTATGTGAAGTTTAGATTTTTTGCCCCTATGTGCATCACTTTCCATTTTGCTACATTGAACTGCATTTGCCATTTCTTAGCCCACTCACCTAATTTATCAAGGTCTGCTTAGAGCTCTTCACAATCCTTTGTGGTTCTCACCACCCTATATAATTTGGTATCATCTGCAAACTTGACCACCACGCTACCTACCCCTACTTCCAGGTCATTTATGAATAGGTTAAAGAGCACTAGTCCCAAAACGGATCCTTGGGGGACACCACTCCCTACATCTCTCCATTGTGAGAACTTCCCATTTACACCCACTCTTTGCTTCCTGTTTCTCAACCAGTTTTTAATCCATAGAAGGACTTCCCCTCTTATTCCTTCATAAGAATCATAGAATTGAACGGTGTTGATAACTAATCCACTTGGACTACGAATTTATAAGGTGGATGTGTGCCCTAAGACCTTTTCAGACCACAATGCACTAATATTTACATGGAAAAGAAAAAGATCGGTATATAGATGTAGATTAAATGAAATTATTGAAAAAATCAGAAATTGTGGAAAAGGCAAAACAAAAGCTACAGGAATTTTTTGAAATCAAATTGAATAAGGGAACAGATCTGAATGTGGTTTGGGATGCCAGTAAAGTGTTTATGAGGGTTTTTTAAAATATAGCAGGACAATTTAAACAAGAAGACACAACAGAAAATGCAGAATTTTTTGGACTTGATAAAAGAAAAAGACTTCAAATGAATAAGAGTAAAATTGTCTACAGCATTAAGATTCTGCAGCAAAACGATCAATGATCACTATAAAGGAAATTTAAAGAAATTTGAGTGTTGCAAAACAGAAAACGTTTGAATGGGTGAACAAACCAGAAAAATGTTGGCTGCAAATCTAAGAAATAAGAGAGAGAACTTTCATTATTGCTTTTTATACTTATATTAGAAATCTTAGAAGTATTAGAATTGATGACCAAATAAGAGGTTTGAATGCAGGCAAACAATCCTGTAAACTGAGAGCCTTTTCAGATGACTTAGTAATAATATTAGAAGATCCAGTGCAAACTGTGGAAAGATTGTTGAATAAAATACAGGAATTTGGTGATCTAGCAGGGTTTCAGTTAAGCAAGAGTAAAACAAAATCTTAACAAAAATATGTCCCAAGAATTACAAAACAAATTATCCCAGCTGTCGGGATTCATGGTAGTTAAAAAAGTATGGTGTGGTTGACTAAAAAAGTGGGAGTGTGGTTCATTAATAAAAATTGTTTACTATTTCAAAATAACTATGTAAAGGTATGGAATGAAGTAAAGAAAGATTTGTTGAGATGGAACAGAATGCATTTTTCTTTGTTGGGGAGAGTATCTTTGATAAAGGTGAATGTGCGTCCAAGAATGTTATTTCTCTTCCAGGTGTTGCCAGTAATAAATATCATAACACATTTTACACAATGGTGAAAAGATATCAGTAATTTTATTTGGCAAGGCAAGAAGCCAAGAATCAAATATAAGAATTTACAAGATGCAAAAGAGAGAGGAGATTTAGCTCTGCCAAATCTAAAATTGTATTTTGATGCAACTGTATTGATCACAGAATGGATGATGTTGAACAATACTAGACTGTTGGACCTGGAGAGTTTTGATAGAAGTTTTGAGTGGCATGGTTACTTGTGGTACAATAAAGCAAAGATTCTTAAAGAATTTACAAATCACTATGTTAGAAGGAGTGTTCTGGGTATGGTTGAGATATAAAAGATTTATTGCCAGAGTAATTCTCTTATGGTTGTCCCCAATTGAAGTGTTTGCAAGAAAAGAAGTGAATATGCAGGAGAAATGGCTGGACTATTGTAACCACCTCCAGGCTGGACTATTGTAACTTGCTCTACAAGGGCCTTCCCTTGCAGCTGATCCGGAAATTGAAGCTGGTCCAGAATGCAGCAGCTCGGCTTCTTGGGGTGTGTGTGATTCTTTTCAAGACCATATCACCCCCGTGTTGTGCCACTTGCACTGGCTCCCAGTGGAATTCTGGATCATCTTCAAGGTGCTGGTATTAACCTTTAAGACCCTTCACGGCCTGGGGCTCTCATATCTTTGAGACCGTCTTACCCCATATGTCCCAAGTAGGCCTCTGCAATCGGCAGAGGCTAACTTTCTAACCGTCCCCTGCCCATCAATGATATGGCTGGCCTCTACCTGGGCCAGGGCTTTTACGGCCCTGGTCCCTGTCTGGTGGAACACTCTTCCAGCTGTAGTTAGGGCCCTGTGGGACCTTGGTGAGTTCTGCAGGGCCTGTAAAACTGTGTTATTCCACCAGACTTTTGGGAAGGCCAACCGTGGATTGCCTGCCCCCGCCTGATGCTTGTACCATGCTACGCCATTTCCCCTCCCAGTTTTAGCTTTATGTTCGGATGCAATTGATAATAATTAGTATCGGTTTTATGATGCTGCTGCTGTGCTGTGTTTTTAAAGGTTTTAATGTTTTAGGATTGGAATTTATTATGTATTGTCTTTTGTGGTTGTTGTACACCGCCCAGAGCCCTTCGGTGGTGGGCGGTGTAATAAATTTAATAAATAAATAACAACAACAACAACCACTTCTGTATGCCAAGCAGATGCCATAGACCCAGATCTGTGGGAGGGGGGAATGGAGAACTGCCCTCTGGGTCTCTGGTGTATGCTTGGTGAGTAATAACAATCCCAGTAGACTGCCAGTTGCACTACCCTGTACTTGACCTGTCCACTGCCTGCCAAAACTTAACTGACTGACAGCCACTTGGCTCCATGCTCTCAGCTGTTGAGCAGAAGGTGAGCGAAACTGGCCAGTGTTCAATCTTCCCAACCCCGCCGGGGGAATTATTCTGATGCAGAAGTAGATCATCTCACCCTGTAAACATACTCCTCACTTCGTATTGTCGAAGGCTTTCACAGCCGGATTCAACTGGCTGTGGTGGGTTTTCTGGTTTTACTCCTCACTTGCTCAGCAATATCCTTGGTTGCATTTGAGGAGAACCCAGTTTGATTCCATTTCGTATATTCCTGACCAAGTTCCTAAGCGAGGAATTCTTCAGTCAACAGCAGGGTTGAAAACAGAGAATTGGGTAGAATCTTGGAGGCCATCTAGACCAGCCCTAAGGTCAATGCAGGAGTTGGCAGTCTACAGAGCATATTGAAGAGGCTTCCAGGCAGACTTTGACTGGAGATTGAAGTGTTTAATTTCCCCAGGGTTGCCATGTTAGCTTTCTAGTTGAACCTCACAACAGTATGCCAAGAAAAGCTTGTGGGCATGGAGGAAGTGGATCCAAATATCATGAAGCACGATTCCCTCTGATGCACATCTGGGAAGGGGACAGGTATACCTCTGCCCCAACCAAATCAGCCACATAACCCATGATAAATTGATGAAAGTAGGTATTTGTTTCATAAAGAGCTGCAAGAAAAAAATCAATATACTGGGCCAATGGTTTGAAAATATTGAAAGATCCCAACTCTTTATTCCTAAACAAATACCAGTACATGAGAGAACTGTGATCTCATTAGAGTATTCAGTGATCAGTCATAACCCCCCCCCCCAAAAAACCCCAATGGGGCATCCTGGAGGAGGCAAAACCCCTTAATGTATCTTTGGGAAACAATATATAATAAGTGTTCTCGTTGATTTAAGGAATTGTCCAGTTTTTTCCCCTATTAATCCCAACAAAATACCTTAACAACAATCCTGATGAGACTGCTGTTTTGCTTTGTACCCTGTTGTCCATTTATTTTGATTATTTCTTGGCTATTTTTAGCAAGAACTTCCTTGTTGCTTGTTGTTTAAGTTTTGCCTGCAGAATTAACTAATGATTTGTCTTTGTTCTCTACTGGATGTTTAGGTTGCTCATAACATCATCTGCCTTTTTCTGGGTCCACCAGTCTGCAGTTGCACTGACTTGATTTAGAGTCTTGAGGGAGTCAATTCTTTAGATGCCAACTTGATGCATTGTGCCATAAGACCTCTTCTTTTTCCTAGGTGAGCAGGAAGGACATCCCTATTATTCCCTGTCCACCCCCACCCCCCACCCGGCTTGGCTGGAATTCTCTAGAAGGCTAGAAATACCTCCAAATTCGTAACAGTTGCTGACCATGCTGTGGCCTTCCTGCTAAAATATACCGATCTCCTTTTAATCTGTTTCATAGCTACAAATTAAACATTTAGCCTAGGTAATAAATCATTAGCAGTGTACAAGACTAGATTGAGCCACACCAGAGAAGAAAGGCTGGGTGTGGGGAAACAATTCCCTAAAAGCGCAGGAAGCATGGCTGGCAAAGCCTTGCCAGCATTCCCTGGGGTGCAAAACACCAAGAGCAAGTTGTGCTGGTGAAAAGGCATTGCCAAGAATGGATTTCTCACCACCTGGGGGGTGGGTGGGGCTAATCAGCTGCCAGCAGTGACCCCAGCACTGCAGGCTGTCTCCTCAGTCAAGCCTCTCGCTTCCTCTGAGTAGCAATGGCCTCTCTAATGTGGCCTCTGAACAGCCCCTAGACCACTCATCCATCTCTCTCTCTCTCCCACTCAAAAAAAAAAAAAAAGCCCTGGGAGCAGGACGAGGGAAAGACTTCATTCAAGACTGGAGAGCTCCACTTTTAGTGGGATCAGAAGTCAGGAAGCACCAAATCTGCTGAACGTATGGGATGCTGCCTTCCTATTTGCTTGAAAGTAAAACCGAGTCCTTGTAGAAATGGTTGGGAGGGAGTTTATGTCCCAGTGTAACCCAGTGCAATCTGAGGACATTCATATAGCACCCATTGTAACATTTTATACAAATTTTATGCAAATACCCTTGGTAGTAGTGACTACGTATTGCTGAAATTAAGGATCTTAGGGAAGGGAAGAGCTGTGCATTCACTGCAATTCAGAAAATAAATTTTTAATAAACTCAAAAGTTATGCTGGGTAAAATCAAACAGGGGTAGAAGTTTGTTAAAAATTGAAGGCATAATTGCAAGCAATTCCAATGAGTAGGAAATTCCAAATATTTAAACATGGCTATCATGTCACTCCTAACCATCACTTCTCCAGACTAAACATACCCAGCTCCCTAAGCCTCTCCTCATAGATTCCAAACCTTTTATCATTTTTGGTCACTATCCCCTGGACCTGTTCCAGCTTTTCAATGTCCTTCTTGAATTGCAGTGGCCAGAATTGGACCACTTGGCCAGGTGAGGTCTGTGTTGGACTCTCAATCGTGGAAATAACAGAGACCGTAGGAAAGTCCAAAAGCAGTTTATTCCAGGTGATACGAAGAGTAACAATGCAAAGCAGGATCTGAGCTAGAGAGCTCAGATCCAGGACTTATATCCTTTAATCCCCCCCGTTTCGCCCCACACCAAATGTCCACTAGTTTCTACTACAAAGCTACAAAGAACCTGGGAACCTTTCACACCTCTTTGAAGATGGGGTGGCACCAGGAGATTGACAGGAAGGGAAGAGGGAAACAGGAAAACAATTGCAAATCACACACAGCAAGACATCAAGATACTGACAGGTATGGTCCTGACAGTCTGATCAATGCAGAATAGAGAGGTACTATTACATCCCTTGATCTAGACACTATACTCATGCTGCAGCCCAGAATCGCATTGGCTTTCTTGGCCACCACATCACACTGCTGACTCATTTGTGGCCTACTAAGACTCCCAGACCCTTTCACATGTAGTGTTGTCAAGCCACGTTTCACCCATCCTAAATCCATTTCCTTTTTTCCTGCCTAGCTGTACTATCTTACATTTAGCTCTGTTGAATTTCATAGTTTTGGCCCAGCTCTGATGAGATCATTTTGAATTCTGGCCCTGTCCTTTGGGATAGGAGCTCTCCCTCCTAATTTGGTGTCATCGACAAATCGGATTAACATGCCCTCTAGTCCACCATCTAAGTCATTGATAAAAAATATTGAATAGCACTGGGCCCAGAACAGAACCCTGTGGCACCCCACTAGTCACTTCTCTCCAGGATGAAATTCAGACATTGGCCAGCACCCTTTGGGTTCAGTCAGTCAACCAATTGCAAACCTATCGAACATTAGCATTACCTAGTCCGCATGTTACTATCTTGCTTGCAAGACTATCAAGCAATATCTTGTCAAAGGCCTTACTAAAATCAACATATGCTAAATTCAACATCTACCAATATTGTAAAAAAAAAGGAATTAAGAATAGAAACACATGTAGTTTAGTATTCCCTTCTAAGTATTTACAGACTGTCTGTTTAATGATCTGCCCTGAAAGAAACACAGGCAAGAATACAATTAGGAAAAGAAGCACAGAGTTGGCCAAACCCCAAGAAAAAAACTTGCCCAATGCAAGGAATGAGTGCAAATTAATTATTCGTGATAGAACGTAATATTCCTAGGTTACAGACAATGATCAAAAGTCCATACAGTTCTTGCAAATATATAGAATTGAATACATGTTTATTTTTATTGTATAATACCTTGAAAGTAATTATTATACATGCTTTTTAAGAATTCACATATATGTTCACAATGATTATGGTATTTATTTTACCTAGGTAACACATAGCAATAAGTGAAAGATTGTCTGGAAACTAGTGTCATTACAACAAATATGCACTGAGGAAGAGTTGCGAAAACGCAATTTTAGTGCTCATGTGTTTTGCTTGCTGTTCGTCGTTCTTGCTACCCCTTTAACGCTGCGGCTTTGGACTCATTGCCTCTATATGCTGCGTTTGGAAAATATCATTTGGTGGCAGACACGTTTAGTACATATCAGTGCCTATTGGCGGTATGGTGAGTGAACTGCGGCTTCACCATACTTTGAACTTATTTTCCAGTAAATGTGAATGAATGGAAGTATAACAAGACGCTTGGATTTACTCTATGGATACATGACAATATTAGTGCATTCCCAGCTATTTGGTGGTTGCCTATATATTTGCAACAACTGTATGGACTTTTGATCATTGTCTGTAACCTAGGAATATTACGTTCTATCACGAATAATTAATTTGCACTCATTCCTTGCATTGGGCAAGTTTTTTTCTTGGGGTTTGGTCAACTCTGTGCTTCTTTTCCTAATGATCTGCCCTACAATCTTTCCTAGTATTGAAGTCAGGTTGAGTGGTTAGTAAGTGTTTAAATCCAATTTTTCCTCCTTTTTGAAGATGGGGACAACATTAGCCCTCCTCCAGCCCACTGGGACTTTTCTTGGTCTCCAGGAATTTTCAAAGATTATAGTGGGTGGTTCTGAGAGTACTTCTGCCAATTGTTTTAATACCTGGGATGCAGTTCATCAGGCCTTGGAGATTTGAATTCATTTAAAGTAGCCAGGCATTCCTATACTACCTCTTTATTTATTCTGTGCTGAATTTCCTTACTCGTCTTCAGATCCATTTTCCCCTGAATGAACACTGTTTTCCTTTTGGGAAAAGGCCAAGGCAAAGAAGGTGTTGAGTAGTTCTGCCTTTTCTCCTCCCCGTTAGTTGAAAGTTCTTTAGACAGCCATCCTGGTTTCCTTACACAGCTCCCATTTTTCTTCCTCATTGGAACTTTTTGAAATTGTGCCCTCAAGAGCTCACTATTTAAAAACTCCCATCCATCATGCACTCCCTTCTCTTTTAGAATTCTTAACCATGGGATCACACCCAGTATTGTCCTCAGTTTATTTAAATCAGTTTTCTTAAGTCTCGAATATGTGTCTGACTATGCTTGGCATCCCTTTTCTACCATATAAGAAACTCCAGGAGAACATGGTCACTCCCACCTAAGGATCCTACCACTCCACTAATCAGGTCACATTGTTGGTCAGGAACAGATCTAAAATAGCTGATCCCTTTGTTGCCTCTGCTACCTCCTGTACCATGAAATTGTCTTCAAGGCAAGTGAGGAATTTGTTGGACCTTATAGTTTTGGCAGTTTGACCCCTGAAGAATATCAGGATAACTGAAATCTCCCATTACTACTATTTCTCTCTTTTCTGAATGTTTGGTCATCTGTTCCAGGAAGGCACCATCCAGCTGTTCAGTCTGGCCTGATGGTTTATAATAGACCCCATAATTAGATCACTGTTATTTTGCTTCCCTTTAGTTTTTACCCAGATGCTCTCAACCTGGCTTCCATGATTTAAGTCATGGATCTGCTCACAGGTGTAATCTTCCTTGATGTACAATGCTACTCCTCCTTCTTTCCTGGTTAGTCTAATTCTCTGAAATAGGTTATATCCCTCAATTATTACATTCCAATCATGAGACTCATCCCACCAGGTTTCATTGTTGCCTATTATATCATATTTGCCTTGCTGCGTCAAGAGCTCAAGTTTGTTTATTTTCCATGCTTTGTGTGCTAGTATAGAGATCTAAGCCCATGATTCATTGCCCGTAGCTGCTTATTTAATTTTCCCCCCCTCCCATTGTTTGGGTCTTGAACTATTCACCCAATTCTCTCTATAACCTTCAGAATATTATCTGCACTTGATGAACTCCTGCCCCCTTGAATACTGTTTCCCTCCCCCACATAACTCCTGATAATGTTGCTACCTACAAAAGTGAGGTGCAACCCATCCCTAGCCAGTAGTCCATCTTCATGATACCGCAGACCATGGTCCAAGAAGCCAAAACATTCCCATCAGCACCACCTGAAAGGCTAGTTAGTTGTTCACCTCCAGTATTCTTTTTCCCTCCCTGGGTCCTGTCCTCCAACGGAAAGTAGAGAGAAATTGATGCTCTGTGCATCCATATCCTTCAGCATTCTTCCCAGAGCCTCAAAAACCCTTGTGATGTCCCAAAAGCTACATCTTGCAGTGTCATTTGTTCCCACATGGATCAAAAGAAAGGGATAACTGTCAGTGGACTTGACAATTTTTGTCAGCCTCTCAGAGGCATGATGAATTTTTGCTTCAGTGAGACAGCACACCTCTAGAGACATCTTGTCAGACCTGTAAATCACTGCTTCTGTTCCCCTCAGCAGGGAGACCCCTAACACCACCACACATCTTCTCTGGGGTTTTGCAGAAGCCATTCCATATGCTGAACCTTCTACCACTTGCACATTCTCCAAGGGCTGACTGTTGCTCCTGTGCCTGTTCCTTATCTTCACTGACAAGGGAGAGAACTTCAAATCGATTCTGTAGCTTCAAACTAACAGAATACTTCCTGGTCCCTCTATTTCTATGTGTCACATTCCTGCAATTGCCCACCTCCTGTGTTTGAGAGCTGCTGTCCTCTTCAGAGAGATCCCTGGTGTGTTCTCCGCGCAGTATCATCTGCTCCACTCTGTCCAGGAAATCTTCATTTTTCTTCACAGGCTGAAGAGTAGATACTTGCGCCTCAAGTTGCTGGACCTTCTCTTCCAATTTGTACACGCTGCAGGTATAGCTACCCAAATTTC
Organism: Sphaerodactylus townsendi; assembly: GCF_021028975.2. Taxonomy (NCBI): domain Eukaryota; kingdom Metazoa; phylum Chordata; class Lepidosauria; order Squamata; family Sphaerodactylidae; genus Sphaerodactylus; species Sphaerodactylus townsendi. Next base: position 5,559,250 of record NC_059427.1, read on the forward strand.
CTCAAGGTCAAGCCTGTAGCTCCAAGTTACTATCCTGATGAATGTACCGTTGCCTTGACTCTTCGCTATGGCAAGGTTTGTTTCCTGATTGGACTGGATGGTAGAACTATCTATTATCGAAGTCAGTATTAGGCAAACTGAATGTTATTATTTTTCTGTTGCTGTATTTTTAGAGATTGCACCTGCTTTGTCTTCCTTTTTTCAAGTACCTTAATAAATTTGTGTTATTTTAAACAAATCTGTTTCATTCTGTTTTATTCATGATCTCAGGCTTTGGTAACCCCAACATTTATTGGCTGAATGGCTTCACAACAGCCCAGAAAGGATTCCTGTGTCTCAGGTTCTCTGACACGATGGCAATGTGACCCAAGGCTTGTGCATGAGTAGGCCATGGTGCAGTGCATTCTCTATTAATTCAGTAGCCTGGGATTTTTTTACATTAAATACTTTGGTAACCAAGCAGTTGGTAGAATATTAGTCTTTCATAAGGTAGCCAAAGAGTAAAAGTGTTAGCCTGCTAGTTGACAGATCAGACTCTGGAGTGGGGCTTTAGCAGAGAATGGTGCCCAGAAATTCAAGCATGCAGTGGCTGTTCAGTATTCAATGTGGGTCAGAGATGTCTGAGGATGAAGGAAAAATTTATTTGGATAACGTAATCAGTAGGGAGAGGTGTTGGTCTGACAGATACTAGGAACTTCAGAATAAGGTCACCCAGAACTCCGGTCAGTGAAGATGGTGGAGGAATGTAATTCCAGGACCAGCAAGTGCAAGATTTTCAGATATTGCAAACTAATGTTATACTCATGGATTCAAAATCTACAATATTGATGCCACATGAAGGATTACGTTAAAGAGACTGCATGAGAATTTGATTGTGTACCTAATGGAATTAGTTGGTTAAAAGGGAAAGAGGTGGTGGTATCAGAAAAGACCTCTTCTTCATTTCCAGTTCTGCAGTAGTGCAGCTTGCCACTATGTGCGGCATGAACTTGAGGGAACCAGGAGGGCAATGTTTAAGTTTTTTTTAAACTAAATTTTCTGTACTGAATTTAGTGTCTTTCTGTTAACCAGTTTTTTTACATTTATACATTTTTACAATTTTGGCTGATTTTATCTAGAATGGGGAAGGTTGTAACTGAAGAATTCTCATAATAACAGCCTTCTAAGAAGGGTCATATCAGAAGAGGTCCACTTCAGTATGTAAAGCTTAATGTTTATCCTATTTGTGGGTTCTTACAAGCTGTGCAAAATGGTCACCCTGACAATCTCTTTCCACAGTCGGATCATTCAAAACATTTTTTCCCTGTGTGAGATCTTTGATGTTTTTGAAGACTACTACGGTTAGTGAATCTCTTTTTACATGCTGTGCATTCAAAATGTTTCTCCCCTACATGGGTCCTTTGATGTTTTTGAAGATTGCTACTCTGACTGAATCTCTTTCCACACTCTGAGCATTCATAAGGTTTCTCCCCTGTGTGGGTCCTTTGATGTTTGAGAACATAGCTGCTGTAACGGAATTTCTTACCACACTCTGAGCATTGAAAAGGTTTCTCCCCTGTGTGGGTCCTTTGATGTCTCTGAAGACTGCTACTGTCACTGAATCTTTTTCCACACTCTGAGCATTTAAAAGGTTTCTCCCCTGAGTGTGTTCTTTGATGTGTTTGAAGGCTGCCCCTCTGACTGAATCTCTTTCTGCACTCGGAACATTCAAAAGGTTTCTCCCCCGTATGGGTTCTTTTATGTGCATGAAGATTGCCACTGTGACGAAATCTCTTTCCACACTCTGAACATTCAAAAGGTTTCTCCCCGGTATGGGTCCTTTGATGTGTTTGAAGACTACGACTGTGACTGAATCTCTTTCCACACTCAGAGCATTCAAACGGTTTCTCCCCTGTATGGGTTCTTTTATGTGTGTCAAGATGACCCCATTGACAGAATCTCTTTCCACACTCCACACATTCAAAAAGTTTCTCCCCTGTGTGGATTCTTCGATGCTTTTGAAGACCACTATTGTGACTGAATCTCTTCCCACACTCGAGACATTCAAACCGTTTCTCCCCTGTGTGGGTTGTTTGATGTTTTTGAAGACTGCTATTGTCACTAAATCTTCTTCCACACTCTGAGCATTCAAAAGGTTTCTCCCCGGTATGGGTCCTTTGATGTTTTTGAATAGTGCTGCTGTCACTGAATCTTCTTCCACACTCTAAGCATTCGAAAGGTTTCTCCCCTGTATGGGTTCTTTTATGTGCGTGAAGATGGCCCCTTTGGCAGAATCTCTTTCCACACTCTGCGCATTCAAAAGGTTTCTCTCCAGTGTGGGTTCTTTCATGCTGTTGAAGCTGACCCCGTTGACAAAATCTCTTTCTACACTCCAAGCATTCAAAACGTTTCTCTCCCGTATGGGTTCTTTTATGTTCATAAAGATGACCCCTTTGACAGAATCTCTTTCCACACTCAGAGCATTCAAAAGGTTTTTCTCCCGTGTGCGTTCTTTGATGCAGTTGAAGACTGCTACTATGACTGAATCTCTTTCCACACTCTGAGCACTCAAAAGGTTTCTCCCCTGTATGAGTTCTTTGATGCTTTTGAAGATGGCCACTCTGACTGAATCTCTTTCTACACACTGAGCATTCAAAATGTTTCTCCCCTGTATGTGTTCTTTTATGAGTATGAAGATGGCTATTGTGACGGAATCTCTTTCCACACTCTAAACATTCAAAAGGTTTCTCCCCTGTGTGAGTTCTTTGATGCTGTTGAAGACTGCTACTGTGACTGAATCTCTTTCCACACTCTGAGCATTTAAAAGGTTTCTCCCCCGTGTGGGTTCTTTGATGTTGTTGAAGACTGTCACTCCGACTGAATCTTTTTCCACACTCTAAACATTTAAATAGTTTCTCCCCTGTGTGGGTTCTTTGATGCTGTTGAAGATGGCCCCTTTGACAGAATGTCTTCCTACACTCTGAGCATTCAAAAAGTTTCTCCCCCGTATGGGTTCTTTTATGTGCATGAAGATGGCCCCTTTGACAGAATCTCTTTCCACATTCTGAGCATTCAAAAGGTTTCTCCCCTGAGTGGGTTCTCTGGTGCAGAAGGAACTGTGATCTGTATTTGAAGTACTTTCCACACCGAAAACATTTGTGTGCCTTTATTATACTGTGCTTTGAAATATGTATATTACTCTTTCTTCCATCAGCAAATCTCATTCCATTCACTAAGGAGATTAAAGGTTTCTCTCGTGAATGAATTCTTGGCTGTTTAAGAAGGTCTGATTTCTGTGAGAAACTTTTACCACTGTCTGAGCAACTATTTGATTTCTTTCCTTTATGTGTTCTTTGTTGCCTTAGGAGCTCTGCACTATAAACAAACCTCTTTCTGTACTTCGTTTCACAGTGTGTTTGCAAATGGACATCATATTGGATTTGACCTGAGAAGGTCATTCCACATTCGAAGCACTTATATCCTTCCTCAACCATGTGGATTACTTCATGGAAATCCTGCCCTTGGACACCAGTGGGTTTATTCTTCTCAATGTGACTTCCTTTCTGTCTCTTTGGTCTGCCTTGATTCCTGATGTTGCCTTTCACATTTTTATTTTTGATTTCATCTGGCAATAGCTGATGTACTTCCACATCCAAATCTTTCCATGGCTCATCCTCTGCTAGAATAAAAAAAGAAATTCCATTAGTGCACACACAAGGACATCTGATTTTCCTTTCAAGTTCCATCCACATGCAAAATATTTCACTGGTTTTCTTCTTCCTGCAAATTGAATACAATAACAGACACTATAAAGGGACATAAAACCTTGCTGCATCAGAAACGCTTAGTTTGCAGTCTAAATAGAAAATGACCTGTTCCTAACTAGGGGGTTCCTAGATATGTTGTACACCGCTCAGAGCCCTTTGGGGATGGGGCGGTACACTAAATTGAATAAATAACAACAACAACAACAATTAATATACACAGTCCTCACCTGAGTGATATCAATCATAGAATCATAGAGTTGGAATAGACCACAAGGGCCATCAAGTCCAACCACTGCCACGCAGGTACACAGAATCAAAGCACTTCTGACATATGATCATCCAGCCTCTGTTTAAAAATCTCCAAAGGAGACTCCACCACTCTCCAAGGCAGTGAATTCCACTGTTGAACAGCCCTGACAGTCAGAAAGTTCTTCGTAATGTTTAGGTGGAATCTCTTTTCCTGCACCTTGAATCCATTACTCTGTGTCCTAGTCTCTGAGGCAGCAGAAAACAAGCTTGCTCCCTCTTCGACATGATATCCTTTCAAGTATTTAAACATGTCTCCCCTTAACCTTTGCTTCTCCAGGCTAAACATCCCCAGCTCCCTAAGTCTGTCTTCGTAGGACATGGATTCCGGATCGTTTATCATTTTTTTGCCCTCTTCAGGACACATTCCAGCTTGTCAATATCCTTCTTAAATTGCGGTGCCCAGAATTGTACACAGTACTCCAGGTGAGATCTGAGCTATGCAAAGTAGAGTGGTACAATTACTTCCCTCGATCTAGACACTATACTCTTTATTGATGTATCCCAGAATTGCATTGGCTTTCTTGGCTGCCATATCATACCACTGACTCATGTTCAGTTTGTGGTCTACTAAAACTCCTGGATCCCTTTCACATGTACTGCTGTCAAGCCAGGTGTCACCCATCCTATATCTGTGTATTTCATTTCTTCTGCCTAAGTGTAGAATCTTACATTTATCTCTGTTGAAATTTATTTTGTTAGTTTTGGCCCAGCTCTCTAATCTGTCCAGATCATTTTGAATCCTGCCCATGTCCTCCAGGGTATTAGCTACCCCTCCAAATTTGGTATCATCTGCAAATTTGATTAACATACCATCTATTTCATTATCCAAGTCATTGATAAAAATATTGAATAGCACTGGGCCAAGGCAGAACCCTGTGGCACTCCACTACTCACTTCTCTCCAGGATGAAGATGAGCCATTGATGATCACTCTTGGTATTCAGCCAGTCAACCAATTACAAATCCATCTATCAGTCATTGTCTAGTCCACATCTTTCCAAGTTACTGAGCACTCTTTGTGTTCAGTCAGTCAACCAATTACAAATCAATCTAACAGTCATTATCTAGTCCACATCTTTCCAGCTTACTTGCAAGAATATCATGGGGCACCTTGTCAAAGGCCTTACTAAAATCAAGGTATGCTACGTCCACAGCATTCCTTTCATCTACCAAGTTTATCACTCTATCAAGAAAAGAGATAAGATTAGTCTGGCATTACTTTTTTTTGAGACACCCATGTTGATTTTCAGTGATCACATTATTCCATTCCAAGTGAATGTAATTATTCAGTTTCTCTCCTGATAGAATTTGCCTCTCAGAATCAACACTCATGTTCAACTGGAAGGTCTTTTCAAAGGCCACACTTTTTTTTCTCTTTTCCCTGGAGCAGGTTCCCTGGCTAGCAAAGAGGCCTTTATTATTTCGTGTTATGCTTGATCCTTCTTCTTGGGCTGGGATTTCATGGAAATCTTCTTCTTGGGATGAAATGAGTTTATCCCTCTACATGGCTTCTCTCCTTCCTCTGTGGTTCATCTCCATCCCTTTAGAGGCCTTATCAGTATTTTTTTCTACAGGTAACCCTAGTCATCCCTCAACTGTCTCCTCTGCATGTGCTGCTGGAATAGAGACCCAGTCAGCACCTATGCAAGAAGCTATGCCATCAATCACGCACTGCTCATTAGTGAGTGTGTATTTCCTTTATCAGACCTTCCGCCCACCCCCCACTGGTTACAATGTAATCCCAGCTAGTCCCCCCAAATTAGCAGTTTTTTTACTCTGCCTATCTTTTCCCTCCCCAAATATAATTTGAGGAGGAAACAAAGAATTGATTCCCCGCTTTGAGGAAAAATATATTTTCAACAGTGGGAAACTCTGTGACCAAAGGGCATAAAGTTTACAGCTTGTCAAACTTTAACAGAAACCTGATATAAAATGTTTTATCACCCCAAAGGACACTGAAGAGACGAATAAAGGAAAATGCTGGAAATATAAAGTGGATGGCTTTGTGAGGTCATGCAAAAAAAGTTGGAAAAAAACTGGAAAGAGGCACATGCAGAAGTTCAAAATATTTTTAAAATTAAATTCATTATGGATGTTAAAACAAGGCTATTAGTCATATTGCCCAAGGACAGCCCAAGATTTCAAAGGAATTGTTGTGATATGTGACAACAGCTGCCAGAGTTGTATTCGCACCAAAATGAAAGGCAAAAATATATCCTGCCCAAGAAAATTGGGAAAATAAACAAAGAGTATACAGAACAATGACAAAATTAATGAAATTTGGGAATAAGAGTCCTAACCAAGAACTCCAAGTTACATAGAAAATGCAGTATTCATATTAGCTTTTAAAATAACGATAACAGTGAAAAGTAATCAATGTGGTTGAAATAATCTATTTCAACTATAATTTTTTTGGTTTAAAAATATTGAAAATTGTATTGAAAAGGTGTTAAACAGAAAAAATGAATGAATTATTAAATTAGAATTTTATTATAAAATAGAAATTTATAATAGTAACCATGTTTCAATATATATTATCAAAATTTTGTTTATTTTTAAAGAATAGTAAATATTGTTAAATGTTTTATGATTTTATAGAATATTATATTTATTATCCTGCAGGTTCTCTCAGTGTTTAGAACTGTGATTAAGACTAATAAAAAAACAATTATGCTTAAATAGAATAGGGCTACGCCAATAGAAGTTCTGAATATGTGACCTCCAGTCTGTACAACAAATGCATCTTATTACACATGATGTAACAAAAAATCCAGTATGCTAAATACAAATACAAATGAAATAGTAATGGGGAAGGTAAAAAACACTGCTGGAAATTCATCAAAATTTAAGAGCAGTAGAAAAATGAACTGGTGGCCATTTGTTTAATTGTAATGTTTTTGTTTAAAAGTCCCCTGCTTTGTGAGCTCTATATCTCTCTGGGTGGTTAATTGGGATCCACTTCATCGTTGAACGTGCTTGTGTTGTGTCGTTGCTTGTATGGATCTCTAGTATACTCTTTCCCAGTCACGGTGTTGGCAGGGACCTAGAATAGTGTAGACCAAAGCCTCCCGCTCTCCGATCCTCACTCATCTATGCTCGGCAGTGCTGGATTGAAGTGACAAGTGTACCAAGTTTGCCCGTTGACGTGTACCAAGATTGAAGTGTACCAAGTTTGCCCGTTGCAACTCGATATCAAATGACTTTTATCGTGGGTGGTTTCTGGCATCTTATAGAGTAGCTATCTTGTGCTATTGTATCGTCTTCTCTCCCCAAGCACCTGCCTAGCGTTGATTTTGCGGTGCACAGGCTTAGGGCGGTGCTTGGATCACTGTTGGGTGGTTGTTGAATTCACAGTGTCTGGTCACCTTCCCTCTCCGTTTCACCCTGCCGTTCTATCTGTTAAGGGTCAGGGGCAATGTATCAAGTATTTATATTATGGTGTTCAATAAAATATATTGGACTTTGTTGTAGTGCTGAGCCGATTAAAAAAATTGTTTAACCAGCAACCCTCAGAACTTCTCATCCGAACCCAATACAATCCCAGACTTTGAGCAGCTCAAGGAGTAGGAAGGAACTTCACTTGAGATCTTTAAAAAGCAAAGCAACAGGGGGATACTAGACAGCCACGAAAACCCCTGCCCATGAAGATACCATAAACTACATATTTAATATACTACAATATAATCCCTTTGAGAGATAAAGGACATGAAGTCCAGAAGCTATACATCCCAAGATAGGTCTGCTAACTGACCTCACATACGATCGGGACAGGAATAAAAGGGAGGCCAGCAAAGGCAAGCACTATGCTCTTTTCTGACCCACACAAATTCACAATTCGAGAAGATCTCACCTGAACAATCTGTATTCCTGATACAAAAATGTCAAAGGAAACAAAACACATGGCAATCATCAACACATCTGAAATGCCGACCACAAACCCAAATTTTTCAAATGACAATATGGCTATTCATGAGAGGCTAGATATGATACTAGAGAAACCAGACAGTTTCCAAAAAGAAAATAAGAACAAACTAGAACAACTAGAAACAGAGACTCACAATCTCAAGAGAGACAATGCAAAGCTACATAACCTGGAAGCTACAATGACTAACATCACATTAGGACAGCTGGAAATACATAAGACACAGAATGATGATCAATAAAAAAAACCTACAGACGTGTGCGAAAGCACAGGACTTTTTATACAGCAATACAAAGCTCTCAAAGAACACAACATAGCCAAGCAAACAAAACACCCCCTAGATTCAATAAGACAACAAAATTACAACACCTAAACACATGACTGATCCAAATCTCCAGAATATACTATCTTGCAATATCAATGAACATATCTAACAACAGCAGCAAGAACAGTGATAGCCAGATATTGGAAAACAAAAGAATTGCCTTCATATGATGAATGGCTGTTAAAAATACAGAACTACAGAACAGCCGACAAATTGACAACTCTTATTCACAAAAAATGCCTCGACCGTTTTTATAAAGCATGGGATCCTTTTACAATTATTATTAATCTATTTACCTATGTATTTATTTATAATTATTATCGCACATTTATAATTGTATTTTCATAATGTATTTGTGTACCAAAATCTTAAAATACTTTTCCTTGTGTAACTATTACTTATATGTGTAAACTACATACCGGTAGTTCTTAGTAGATGTGGTAGATCTTACTCTGTCATTACTAGAATCATTCTAAGTCAGAATGACTGTTAATTTAGATGTATTCCAAATAATAAAATAAAAATGAATTTAAAAAAGAACTGCGATTAAGACAAGATCCATATGTTGTTCTTTTTTTCTTACTTTCTGTTATTAATGGTTTTTTAAAAATATATATATAGAGAGGCGTGCTTCATTCCAAAGGCAGGAATCTGGACCTTTGCAACCTATGAAAAATCCTTACCCAGAGTGGCCACACTCTTGTAGTTCTCCAGCATGACTTCCATGTAGAGACCTCTTTGATCCGGATCCAGCAGGGCCCACTCTGCCTCAGTGAAATACACGGCCACCTCCTCGAAGGAAACTGGAGACTGAAAGAACAAAAAAAGATTCCCTTGTCCGAAATCATGCCAGGCAGAGACAACATTCTGGAAGGGGGATTCTAGGAGGGTAGATGATGGAAAGCTCGGTATGTGTATAAGGAGTGGCATTCAGAGGGTCTTGCCTGGACCCCTCAGATCCAACTGCAGGAGAAAAGCCCCTCAAGAAAGCATGGGGAACCCAGGCTGCCCCCCTTCCTCCACGCTTATCTCCCCTACCTGGACTGGAGGTGCTGCTGCTGTTTCCACACCCCCGCAAAGAAAACGGATCAACACTGTGTCTTCACTGCCTGCGAGGGGGAGAAAAGTGGAAGAAGGGGTAATAGCCTACACTTGCTATTCTGTTTGTTATAGAAGACATGCTTCATGAACCCATTCCCGGGCTATGAAACCTTGCATCATGTACCCTCAGAAAGAACTGTAACATTTTGTAATCTGTTGTGGGAAAGGCAGAAGAGAAGTATAATATACCCATCCGTCTTGGGGGGTTATAAATGTCATTGACACATTTCAGACTTCTGTGATACTTGAAACTTGTCCTGTGAACTCTGGAGCTCAAAAACATGAGAGCACCTCTGCTTCATCAATCCAAATGCTCAGGCATGTTCTTCTCCCACTAGCTGGGCCCTTACGTAAGCATGGCCAGTGTGGTGTAGTGGTTAAGAACAGGTGGATTCTAATCTGGAGAACCAGGTTTGATTCCCCATTCCTCCACCTGAGTGGCAGAGGCTTATCTAGTGAACCAGATGTGTTTTCGCACTCCTACATTCCTGCTGGGTGGCCTTGGGCTAGTCACGGTACTTTGGAACTCTCTCAGCCCCACCTACTTCACAAGGTGTCTGTTGTGGGGAGAGGAAGGGAAAGGAGCTTGTAAGCCACCTTGAGTCTCCTTACAGGAGAGAAAGGTGGGGTATAAATCCAAACTCCTCTTCATCTTCAGGATGATGTCAGAAAAAGAGGGAGGTGAAAATGGCATTGCATGGCATCTCACCATTACATCTGGCTAAAAACCCAGATGAGACTTTGGCACACCTGGAAACTCAGTGTAATACTAATAAGTTTCCAAATTATCTACTGACCCACTAATGTCACACCCAGGGTCTGGGCCAAATGCGACATCAACATGACATCATATCCATCCCAAACCCTTTCCCAGCTGTGCTGGGGAAACCATACCACAATCTGACATTACTAAACCAACATCCTATTTCCAGCAGTGGCTCATCAGATGTCTTGACAAGCATGAGCACAAAACAAAAATTCCCACACTGTTCCTGGCCCCCAGAAACTGAATTTCAGAGCATGCCTCCCAGAATGTACAAGCTATTTAAGATTTGTCTACCATTTCTTTTCAGCCACTTTGAGTCCCGCACATGGAAAAAAGATTGGAAGTAAATATTGTAATCAATGTGAAGAATTGCTTCCATGAATTTGTCCAAACCTCTTTTACTGGCATCACAATTAGTGAACACAAGTGGCAACCCACAAGGATTTATTGGAGGCATTTCATTTCCTATCTCCCACTATTTATTCTTTTCATTTTCTGAAAATCCCCATAGCCTGTCCTTTTTTCCTGCTTCCTTCTCTCCTTCTAGGGTTACCAACCTCCAGGTGGAGTATGTAGATCTCATGTAATTATAATGGATCTCTTAGTTACAGAGATCAGTCCTTCCTGTACGGTTGCAAGTTCCAATTAGAGAACTTCTTGAAGATGTGGGGTGGAGACTTCATGTGGTGAGGATTTGTGAGGAAACAAGGTTAGCAGGGTATAAAGCTACAGAGTCCATCCTCCAGGGCAGTCATTTTCTCCAGGGAAATTGATCTGGAGAGCCATTGCAATTCCAGGTGATCTGAAGCCTCCGCTCAGAGGCTGGCAACATTAATTCCCCTGGAGAGAATAGCTGCTTTGAAGGGTGTTCACCAGGTGCTCAGGAGCAGCAGCAGCAGCAGGCCACTGCTTTCACATCCTGCACGTGAGCTCCCAAAGGCACCTGGTGGGCCACTGCGAGTAGCAGAGTGCTGGACTAGATGGACTCTGGTCTGATCCAGCAGGCTCTTTCTTATGTTCTTATGTTAAGTCTATGGAATTATACCCATCTGAGGTCCCTCCCCTCCTCAAAGCCCGCCAGCTCCAGATGCCACATCTCCACAAATTTCCAAAGAAATTTCCACACGATTTCCTTCACAGCCAACTAACCTTTATACTATCTTAAGTTAACTTTCCCACTTCCCCCAGCAACCTCTACTTTGGAAAACTGAGGCCTAGTTGTGTGGCCAGCGGGCAGGCCCACTTGCATGGCAGGGAACCATGAAGGACTTGTTGGATGGAACCTCACTATTTCCTCTTTTCCTCCCCCTGACAATCCCTATATCCTCTTCAATTTTCCTGCCTCTTTCTCTCATTCTCGACCATTCACCACTTTGCCATTTATCTGGCTCCTGTTTTAACCTATTTTTGTTATATATTTATTTCATTTTATCCTACCTTTTTCCACAGTAGGGACCAAAGCAGCTTAAATTATTCTCTTTTCCTCCTTTTTCTCTACACGGTTAACCCTGTGGGGTAGGCCAGGTTCAAAGTACACCACTGGTCCAAAATCACCTGGTGAGCAACCGTGGGAAGATGGAGATTCAAACCTAAGTCTCCCAGAGCTTAATCTGAAGCTCTAACCACAGTGGCTTTTATAGAGTGGCTGATGTTGAACACTAGCAAGCAGCCAGGTCTAGTTGAATCACGCAGATTGGATGGTATCAAAGCCAGAAGCTGCTGCCTGGCCTAGAGTTGCCAGTCTTCAGGTGGGAGCTGAAGTTTCCCCAGAATTAGAAGTGAATCCCACACAACAGGGATCAGCCCCCTGGAGAAAATGGCTGCTTTGGAGGGTGGACTCTATGGCATTATATTCAGTTGAGGCCTTTCCCGCTTGTAGTCGACCCACGTGGTCAGCGCAAGAACGAGACGAGACGCGGAGATAACATCTGGTGGAGATCGCCAGCAGCGGGAGACTGAGTAACCTGTTCCTAGCTTAGTCTCCCGCAATGCGGTTCTTGGCACCTTTATTGTTATTCTATCAAGTAGGGAGGGAGGACCGGGGAGTTCCGGGATGCGGGAGGCGGGAGGTCCGAGGAGATCATCATGTGATGCATGATCTCACCTGGCTCACGTCATGGAGAGGGGAGCGTAAGCTGCCTGAGCTCCATCACTCACCTGGGGCAAGACCATTGTCCCTAAGTACCGTGATTGAGCCAGACAGTTCGTGACCCGTGACTCATGGGGGGATGAGGAGTGGGGGTGCGGTGCGACCGGCAAGGCCGTAGGTCCGTTGGCGTCCCAACGTTCTACCACGGTGCTGCTGGGTCGGCAGTGCATTACTACACCCCTCCCCAAATCCTGCCCTCCTAAGCCTCAACCACAAAACTCCCAGGAAGTTTCCAAGGTGTACAGACAACCCTAACCAGGTTTGGATCCAGAGTCCTCCCTCAAAAGCCAAAATACGTCAGGAAAGGGCTCTGCCCCTGCCGTTTACTGACACAACACAGTCACCAGATTTAAGATTCAAAGATATTCAAAGTTTTGACTGACTTCACTATCCAAATGTAAGGTTTAGAGATTCAAGTTGAAGGAAGAAGTGTCCAATTTCCTAACTAGAACTCTCTACCCATTGAATTCACTGGGTGCCCCAATCCCATCCAGGCATAATGTGTTCTTACTACACGAGGGGGCATCTTGAGCATGTTCCTGGACTTGTGACTGAGAGCCTTCCGTAACAGATAACTCAGCTTCCATCTTCACGAATGGATCCCACATCTGAAAAGCAGCAAGGGAGACAAGTAAGAGATGGAATGGAAGACACCAGAAAATAGATCCTGCCCCACTCCCAAACTCTACACCTTTCCACCAGCAGACTGGTGGGGTATTCTTTCAACTTTAGCAAATTATCTGGAGGGATAAGAAAATCCCTAGGAAAAATTGGCTGCTGAAGCAGCTTCTTAAATCTCCCATTTGAATAATTAACACCTACAAAAATATCAGACAGGGAAGCATTAGGAGGTCACAAACCATTGCGTGACTTGGACATACCTGGAAAGAAAAGTCCTCACCTGTTCTGCCTGCCTTTTCTCCTCTACCTGACTCAGGAGGAAACCTTCGGCCAGGGCCACTGCCTGGGAACTGGTCTCTGGCCCGCATCCTCTAACCCAGCGCTGCATTTTCTGGGGCAGGATGGTCAGGAACTGCTCCAGGATCACCAAGTCCAGGATCTGCTTCTTGGAGTGCCTCTCTGGCTTTAGCCAGCGGTTGCAAAGTCCATGCAGCTGACTGCAAACCTCTCGGGGTCCGTCAGCCTCATAGTAGTGGAACTGCCGGAAGCTTTGACAAAGTACTTCTGTGTTCATGAGTTCCTGATCCCAGATCTCTGGCACAGCTGTCTCCTGGAATTCAACAGCAATCCCAGGTTGGATGAGATGGGGGCCTTTCCTTGCTCTCTTGCCAGGTCCAGGTCCTTCTGGGTCCTGCTGTTCCATCTCCTCCCCCTTCTATCGTGTTGCCTTCAACTGTGAAAAGACGGTTTTACTCAAAGTACTGTCTGGGGTGGGTGGGTGTGGAGACAGAAAGCAATGTGCTGCAAGTAGAACAAAAGGTAACAGAGATATTATTATTATTATTTATTAGATTTACTTTAGTAGACTGCCCAGAGGGCTTTAGTAGACTCCCCAGAGGGCTCTCAGATATGTGATGGATCAGAACAGATGGGGGGGAACAGGAAATAGCCCCCCCACACACACACACCTTTCTTTAATTCTTCTGGGTATGTGTCCAACCTGCAAACCAAGAAATAAACCGTTTCTTTATTCCAATGGGGGTGCGAAGATTGTCTTCTATGCGAGGGGCAATGGGAGGTTTTGGCCCTGAAGGCATGGCTTCCCTCCTCCTCTAGAGACCCTCCTTTTACCCCCTCGGAGCCTTTCTGCTCGGGCCTTTGCCCACTACGGAATGAAGGGACGTTCCCTACAGACTCAACAACGACTGAATGCCCCTCCTTTGCACGTGCAATGAATGTTGCGGGGAGCGCAGATCCCGGGACTGCCCCTTTTACTCTTTTCCCTTCGAGGGGGGAGGCCTGGACATTTATTCTCCCCCCCCCCCCCCCACATCAGATTGCTGCTCTCGAACTAGCCATTCGCCCTGGAAAGGTCCCGCCGGGGGAATCTGTCTCCAAACACTCCTCTCATCCCCATCCAACCCTTCCTTCTTCCCAGTCTTTCCTTGACTCACAACCCACCCCGAACAAGAACTCATCCAGAGTCTCCCACCAACCTGCCCTGCAAATGTCGATCTCTCGCAAGGCCTCTGCAACGAAGCGAGGGGGCTGGACCTCATCACCCTCAAGCCAGGTGCAAAGGGGAGCCCGAGACGAAGCGGCCCCACAGGCTTTGCAGTGGGGGGGGGCGCCCTCCTGGACCGCCCCCCCCCCTTTGATTTCCCTTCCACCCACCCCACATTTCCCAGCCTCGCTCACCCCCAGCCAGTCCCGGGACTCCCCTTTACTCACCCGGAAGGAACTGCTGCGGCTGAGGTCAACCAACGCCGCTTTCCCGCGTGTGGACTGGTTTCCTACCCCCTTCCCTAGCGGCCTTTCTAGGACTTCAGACTCGCTGGCCTCAATGTCTATGGAGCGGAGGCAGCCAGTGGGAGAAAAAAGAAGAGTCGCCCCTCCCGCGGGGGTGCAAAGCCAAGCCCCCCTCCCCTCCCCTCGCCCGCTCCCCTCCCCTTCTCTCTGCAGGGCGAGGGGAACTAGGAGCGAGAGCGAGGGAGGGGCGAGGGGAGAAAGAATGGCTGGTGGCAACCAGAAAAAATTGTGGGAGAGGGAAGACCCTTCTCCTCGTCTTGGAAGGAAATGCTTCCTTGCCTGCCTCTTTGTCATCACCTCCCCTCCCTTCCCTGGACGCCTCTCTCCAGACCGGATCCAGCCCACCTGATCCCTGGCGTGGATTCATTGAGCTTTTTGGAACCCCTAAAGGAGGAAAAGAGCTGGCATTATCAAAGATTATCAAAATGGGGGGGAAAGGAGATTTGTGAAAAATGAATGGATATTTGTGTGTTTGTTTAATCAAGAGGAAAGTCTGTACTTCCTCCTTTGGACACCTGGGTGTTTGCTGATGCATTGTGCTATATGGGCATACTTTTGGGAAGTATCTTTCCTTCTGGAAATGGGGAATCTCTCTACTTTAAACCAAAAAGGGTCTGATTGGGAGGCTGATGGAAATGGATCTGAGATAGCGGAAAGCTTGATAATTATGCAACTTCTTATCGAGTCCTAGTGCTGTTTTAACAAGCTTTCCAGGGTATCAGCCCAGTGAACTCCAGCACTGATTAGTAGCCCAGTTCTCTGGAGAAATGGTTGCACAGTTGGAGAGTGACTAAGAGCAACTGATAAAGACAGGCTGAATCTCTCCCTGTGCTTAAACACCCAGCAAAACTCTTGCCCACCTTGCCTGAAAGCAGCAAAATATTATTGAAGACTGTGTGCAAATGTGCTTCATTCATTCAGGCTTTTCAAAAAGCAAACAAATAGCAATGCAGAGTACACAATCCTTAAGACTTAGCTCTCTCTCTCTCTCTTATATATATCTAACAGTGTTTTTGTTGATGATAGTATAAGTAACTGCTGGGCCAATTCCTCTGAAAATTCCCAGCCACTATAACCAGCCAGTTGAGAGTGTTTTTAGATGTTCACATACCTGAAATTTCACACCTGGCCCAGGTAAAACACCTTTTTCCTGGCGCTCCATGGTGAAGGACATGCAGCTGCCTGTGTGTAACTGTCACCCTTAGAATGTTCATGCTGCTTAGAATGTTCACTCAGATGGCCACATATGAGCAGTGGAAACATTACATAGGCAGTAACTCGAGTGGAAATGAAACACATACACACACATACACACGAGGGAGAGGGAAGGAGAAGGAGGGAGGGGTGGCATGCAAGGGGAGGGAGGGAGAGGAAAGGGATGGAGGAGGAGGCATGCAAGGGGAGGGAGGGAGAGAGGGGAGACAGTGAGGGGTGGCATGCAAGGAAGGGGAGGCAGGGGGCCCAGCATCTTAATATGACCCACCCACCCTAGCGGAGGGGAAGGGAAGGGAAGGGAGGGAGGGAGGGAGGGGGAGGGGTGGCATGCAAGGGAAGAGAAGTGAGGGAGGGAAGAGAGTGAGGGGCGACATGCAAGGGATGGGTGGGAGGGGCCAGGCACCCTAGATTCCCTGAATACTGCGGTTACAGTTAAGAAAACCAGGCACGCATTACTCAGGAGTAAGCTCGGTACAGCAACCGTGGCATACTTTGAATGGCCGCATCGCGCCCCTCAGAGGGTTTCCTCAGAAGTGACACCCATTGCCACCAACCAAACTTACTCCCAGGTAAAGATCATGACCAGCCAGCCTAGATGTGTGAGAGGTGTGCCTTTCCATTCCCCCCCCCCAACAAGGAATGCGGGCACACACATCAATGACATCGCACAGTATCAGGCTGTGTGTTTGCATGAGAACGTACTGCCGGCCTCTGCAATTGATTTGCTGCTACTGTTCCTTTTCCATTTCACCACAATAAGCCACAGCAACGGGGGCCGGGTCCCACTAGTATATATATAAATCTATCAGTGCGTTTTCCTGCTGACAGGTAATCTCCCAAACACCTGTGACAGTTGGAACCACAGTTCTGTTCCGCAACAGCGCCATCTACTGGCCATCAAAGTAACACCCTCTTATACAACGGAAACAACCATGCCTTCCTTGAAAACCACTGCCATCTGGAGTGAAAGGGATGGGGCGGGCCATCTACACATGGCCCACCCACCCTAGCAGAGGAATGGGAAGGTGAGGGAGGGTCCAGGGGTTTGCTGGACCAAACGCTCTGAAATTTGAACACAATGTAGCTCATGCCTCCCAGCGTGTTTTAAGCTAGATAATTTGCCTGCAAGGGAAGGGAGTGAAAGGGCCAGGGTCAGCCACCTGGACATGGCCAACCCACCCTAGCAGAGGAAGAGGAACGTTAGGGAGGGACGGGACGGGTTGCCATGCAAGGGAATGGGAGAGAGGGAGGGGAGCGAGGGGCCCCTCGCCCCTCCCCTCCCTTGCAATCATTGTGCAATGACACATGTTTGAACTGTTCGCTTCCCCTTTTCTTTCTTCAAGGATTTGGATGGTTTATCCCTTGTGTGGGTTCTTTGATGATCAGTAAGGCATAAGTGGTTTCTGAAACCCTTTTCACACTCAGAGCATTTAATGAGCTCCTCCATTCTGAATTCTCTAACCCTGACCTGGGTAGCTTGAGTCGCAGTAGGTTCTTCCCAGATACCCCCAGGAGGAGGCAGACTGCTTGGGGGCGGCAGAGGCCTGCCACTGGTCCCAGCCCAGGCACTGCAGGAGAGCACCACCAGCGCTGACCAGCCTGGGCAGCCCTTGGCACCTAAGCTGGACCTGGTAGACCTCTGCTGCCCCCGAACTGTCTGGAGCCTGCAGCTTGCCATGATGGATGGGGCAGCCAGGGCCCCCCTCCCAAGGCCGCCTCAACCCACACTGCTTCTCCCCACTGTCCCAAGTTGGCTTCCCACTCATGAGAGCGGAGGGGAAACCAGGGCAGCTTCGGCAGGGAAGTTGTCCTCTGCTGCCAGGGTGGGAGGAAGTGAGGCCAGGCGGCAGGCAAGGGCTGGACCTGCAAGGCAGCAGCAGCGGCTGCTGCTTCCCAAGCATTCTGGCATCTTTGCCCTGCGTAAGTCTGGCTGGTGGCTTGGAGTGGTGGTGGGGGGAGCAGGCATGTGGGGGGTGTGACCTCACAATCTCGCTGAGGAATCCATAAGTGGACAGTCACGTCTGCAGACATGTGTAGTAAAAGACTGCAAAGTTTGCAAGAAGAACTGGACACGTCCAGTACTGCTTGAAAGTGTATGAACTGATGAATTTAGGGTACGGCAATATGTTTTTTTTATTTTTGTTTGTTTCAGTGCGCAAAAGACTTGTTTTGGCTGAATTCTACAGAGAAACACCAAGTTGGCACAAGCGCTGTTTCTCTACACTGCACAATGAGGATTATGGGGAGTATATTTTGTTAGAGGAGTTAAGGAGGCAGTACCTAAATGGCATAATTTAGGAAGAATCTTTGAAGTGAGGCAGTGAATGGATGAAGACCCAACTGCCTATCTAGCATGATTAATGCAGGTCCTATAGTTCTTGAAGCCACTGATAGCAGATGGCTGATTAACACTCTCTTTGTTGGACAAAGTTATGAGGATATTAGAAAAAAATGCAGAAGTTGGAAAGATAGAATGGAAAGTTATTGAGTGAATTAATATAAGTGGCATGACAGGTATATGGGAGTAGCAGTGGCGTAGGAGGTTAAGAGATCATGTATCTAATCTGGAGGAACCAGGTTTGATTCCCAGCTCTGCCACCTGAGCTGTGGAGGCTTATCTGGGGAATTCAGATTATCCTGTGCACTCCCACACACGCGAGCAGGGAGACCTTGGGCTAGTCACAGCTTTTCGGAGCTCTCTAAGCCATATCTACCTCACAGGGTGTTTGTTGTGAGGGGGGAAGGGCAAGGAGATTGTCAGCCCTTTTGAGTTTCCTCCAGGAGAGAAAGGGGGGATATAAATCCAAACTCCTCCTCCTCTTCTTCTTCTATATAATGGACGATTGAGTGAGGAGCAAAAATAGCTGAAAAGAGAACCCAATACATTATCTGTTTTACTGTTCAGTCTGCAATCAGAAGGACCTTTGGACAAGTTGCATAGTCTCTCTAACTAGCTGATGAAGTATTAACAAGAACAGAACTGGTTTGGTTCCTAACCTCAGAACATTTGTAGTCATTTATGATCTTGCAAGAATTAACTTTTTGCTCTAAATCTTCAGCATAGATGTTATTATAGCAAGCACATGATTTCCATGGAAGTGAGAGTTCTTCCAAGCATAGTGTAGGGTGAAGCATCTTGCAGGGTTAAGAAAGGTGAACTCTATTCTTTGATTCCTCTCTCCTCCACATGGCTTTGATTCCTCTTTCCTCCATATGAAGCCTGCTTGGGTGACCTTGGGCCACTCACAGGTCCTTCAGATTTCTCTCAGTCTCACCTACCTCAGAAGGTGCCTGTTGCGGGGAGGAAAGGTAATTCTCTCTGGTAAGAGATATCTTTGCATTACAAGCAGAGTACATTGAGGCAAAACACAGCGAAGATTACCCATGTGTATGTGTGCTTGCAACAAAAGAGAGACAGGTTTTCTAACTTATCTAGCTGGATGGTGAGAGATTCTGTCTACATATCTCTGCACACACGGTGCAAGGTGGAGGGTGTGTCCAACAAAGGAAGAGAGTGGAGGAGAAACAGGAAGGAAGGAAGTTCCCAAGAGTAGCAATCTACCCATCAAGGGGATAGTGTTAGAGCAGTGGAGAAAAGGTGCCCAGTATCTTGACCCACTCTAGCTATCTGACTCACTGATACGTTCCCCCCTGTCACTGAGTCAGGAGACAGTGTAAAGTCCATCATTTCCAACAATTATAAGCCCCTTTGAGACTCCATGAGATTTTTAAAAAGCGGGGTTTAAAATAATCTTCTTCAAAGATCATATTGCAGCTGGGAGAGAAGGCAGCCATTAAAAAATAAAGTCTTACTGAATACCATTTAGTCAACCCAAAAAGGATGTTGAATTTACATAGGAAGGAATATAAGATGGAGTAGGGGAGGAAATGTCCTGGCTCCACCCTCTTTACCTCTCCATTCCACCAACTGTGTGCATCTGCCCGGAATTCAGTGCCAGATCCACATGGCTGGCTGTGTGGCCTTGGAATCTTTAGCAAGTCAGAAATGCAGATAGGTGCACAAAGGTTCCTCCCCAGTCCAGAACAGCAACACCCATGGTGAGAAGGATACAAAATTCCAGATGTCGTGACAGAGGCGTAGCTAGGGAAAATGGAGCCTGATGTGAAATCTGAGTTTTGCGCTCCCCCCCCCATATGGGCAGCCACCCTCCCCCACCATGACCAAACAACATTTTTTGCACCAGGTCATCTCAAAGTCACCATCACATTATAAAACATGCCCCAACACACAAATCTGAACACACCCAGGGCTCCCTAGTTTAAACAACGTTGAAAGTGATGCCGTTTCAGGGTAGATCCCCCCCCCCCCGAGCAGCATCATTTTCAATGTTGGTTGGTGTGGGTTTTTCGGGCTGCGTGGCCGTGGTCTGGTAGACCTTGTTCCTAATGTTTCACCTGTATCTGTGACTGGTATCTTCAGAGGTGTATCACAGAGAGAAGTTATACACTGTCTCCAGACTTCTCTTATAACAGACTTCTCTCTGTGATACACCTCTGAAGATGCCAGCCACAGATGCAGGCAAAACATTTGGAGCAAGATCTACCAGACCATGGCCACACAGCCTGTAAAACCCACAACAACCAGTTGAATCTGGTTGTGAAAGTCTTCAACAATACTTTCGTTTTTTTTAAATCTAGGGAGCCCAGATTCTCCCTTTAAATCCACTCCAAAGGGGGTGGATTTGAAGAGAGAACCTGGGGAAAATTGGAGGATGCCTGTCAGGGGAGCAATGTTTAAGTTAACAGTACCAAAATTTTAGGCTATCTTCAGGAGACTCTTCTGATGAAACCACCCAGGTTTAGTGAAGTTTGGTTCAGGGGGACCAAAGTTATGGACCCTCAAAAGGGTAGCTCCATCTACTATTAGCTCCCATTGGAAACAATGGAGGATAGGGACAACCCCTTTGGAGGTCCAGAACTTTGGACCCCCTGAACCAAACTTCACCAAACTTGGCTGGTATCATCAGGAGTGTCACCTGACGATAGCCTGAAATTTTGGTGCCGCAAGCCTAAAAACTGCACCCCCTGCTGGCTGACACAGTAAAAACACTAAAAATACCAAAAAAATTAAAAATAAGCTCAAATTTTTCTGTGCCCCCAATGGTGGCCGCCCGGGACATTTGTCCCTGGATATCCCCATTGTAGATATGCCTCTGTGTCATGACCCGAAGCAGTCAGGAATAAACAGAGGGATTCGACATTAGTGCCACAAAATGAAACCGCTGCCAGTTGAAGACAACTGCATCCATGGGGACAAGAGCGGAAGCTCATTCTTCAGGACAGGCTGAATGGGAGACGTGTCAACTACACCAGTGCCACTTCATGCACTGGAAAGCAAATTCTCACTCCCACCCAGTCTAGGAACCAAACTGCTGTGATCACACACACACCCCTACACACACACCCCATTGGATTTATTTTTGAGTTCACACTTTTACAATTGCATTACAAGTTTCAAGGTTAGCTATAATGTTTATGTAGTGTCCTTTAAGGAGCCACTGTTATGTAATGGCCAAGAGTGGCAAACTTTCAGCTGGTAAACAGGATTTGTGTTAAGTCTCGGAACCTTAAGCCAATAAATGGACTCTGAAGCATCAATCAGCAGTGTTTATTGATGAGGTATCAAAGCACCATACTTGGGAAAGCCAGTTCTAAAGAAACTAGCATTTGCAGACCCATATATCCCCTAACAAATGCCCCCTCCCAATTTCGCAGAGGCAGCCTCTGGAACCCCAAGGCCTCTGCCCCAAGGTCAGCAACAGATAGCGGAGTCACCTGGTCTTCTGCCCAAAACAAGTTAACAGTTGCAACTCTTTTCTCACAGGACAGGAGTTGCAGGGGATGGCCTAGTTTAAGTATAGGTCAAGGAAAGAATGCACAGATGGCAGTGGCAACATATAGCAGGCTGGTTACATATATCAAAGAGGCATTGATTGGTTATATCTGGTGATTGCAGAGTTTCAAAAATGCTTTTGTCTACTCAGATACACACACCCCCTGACAATTTGTTTTCCCGCTCCTCCACATGAAACCTGCTGGGTGAACCAGCCCCACCTGCCTCACAGGGATGTTATGGAGAGAGGAAGCTGTATGTTGTGGGGAGATGGAAGAGATCACATCCTGCACGTGAGCTCCCATAGGCACCTGGTGCGAGTAGCAGAGTGCTGGACTAGATGGACTCTGGTCTGATCCAGCAGGCTAGTTCTTATGTTCTTAAAGGAATTTGAAAGTCACTCTGAGACTCCTTACAGGAGAGAAAGGCAGGGTATAAATTCAAACTCTTCTCTTCTAGGTGACATCAAACTGATATAAAACTGTCATGAAAGCTTTCTTCAACTTTAAGGGTTGAAGAAACCTACTCACAACTTTTAAGGGTTGAAGAAACCCACCCACTCACAAACAGCCACAATACACACAGACAGATTTTCTTAAGGTCATAATCCTATGCACATTAGTCAGATCTTTCAGAAAGTACATTTCTAAGGATGCTATATAAACTGACCCGATCCACTGTATTTTCTGAGCAGGCTGACTGGCTTTCTTAAAAGAGACTTATTGGTGATGGGGTTTCTTCATTCTTCCTTCCATGACAGGAGTTCTTACCCACCAGTCAGGCCCTCTGAACTCTTATGCAAAGGGATGAAATACAGCATATTTTGCAGGCTTGAAGCCAAAGGGTCAGAAGACAAAGGGAAATGCACGCCATAAAAACGGGATGGAGCCCTTTTCATAGACATTTTGCCCTGGCCTCTGTGCAGAGGCGTATCGGGGGAAATGGCGCCCAGGGACAACTTTTCCAGGGAAGGGTAAAACTGCCTTTTTTTTTTCACCATCCGCTATCATACAGTTCCCATTTTACAGTATATTTTCTGTTTTTACTATTTTTATGCTAGGCTTTTAATATAAGTTTTTGGTATGATTATTATGACTAAATTAAAATTCAATTATAAAGATAGCTAGCTAGATAAATAGCCTGGAACCAGCACCAAATGCTTGGCCTTGAGACCACAGAGAGGAAAGCAGAGCAACAAATACTTAATTACCCACACTTGGGTCTTTATCAGAATGTCACAGGCTCTGTTAAGCAGATAACAAACAGCACAGTTACAGCCCAATTCCCATGGGGGTGGGGGGGGGGGAGTTCCAGAAATGGTGCTCTGTGGGGCAGTTGCACCTCTTCCAAAGAGGTTTCAGGTGGCACAGAAAACAGAAGAGGGGAAATCAGAGTCAGGCTCTGCAGAGTTGGACTGCGCCACACTGCTGGTGGAAATGTCTGCCCTGCCACTGTATTTAACCCTTGTGCTGGTGGTGTGGGCATCTGCACTGGTGTGACCCTGCTCTGTCTCCACAACAGTCCCCACTCCCCCAAAATACATAGTTAAAATCCTTTCAGTATGTCAAGCAGCTTTTGGAACCAGCTTTTGGAAAAGAAAAAGAAACCACAATGGAACGAGGTTTCTTGAAAGCGACATCTTGCAGGGCTAAGACAGACCGCAGTTGGGTAGTTCCAACACCTGCTGCTTTTGGATCACCATAAATTTTAGTATTAAACACTGAGTTGTTATTGTTGTTGCTATTTTTGTTCTATGAATCCCAGGCTAACAAGGCCATCCCTTTGTAGGGAGCTAATTACTTGTGAGGTTGATATTTTGTTCTACATATTTATATATTAAATGAAAAATTATTTTTAAATGTAATGGGACCAAAGCTTTTTCCCCAGACTAAGCAATCATGATTCCTTTTCATGTGGGTTCTTAGCTGCTCTTGAAGACTGCCATGTTGACTGAATCTTTTCCCACACGTTGAGCATTCAAAATGTTTCTATTCTATGTGGGTTCCTAGATGCCATTGAAGCTTGTTATGTGAACTGAATTCCTTTTCACATTCTGAGCATTCAAAAGGTTTCTCCTTGGTGTGAGTTTTTAGATATCATAACAACCACTGTGACTGAATTTCTTTCTGAACTCTGAATATTACTCTGAATATTACTGGAACCAGAGTAGGGGAAATTTGTTTTAAAGGCGTTCCAAAAAGAAGTGTGTAGTCTGTGTTTACCAGGGAGCATGTAGTCTAGTCAGGTTAGATATGAAAAGAGAAAGTGATTATTGTAATTTTATTGGATATAAAATAGAATAAAAAGGAGTATAGTGGTTAACGATCTATACCAAGGACCTAAGGGCTGATTCCTTAAGTCCTAATACATGCATACACACACAAACAAATACATGAATACACACACACAAAACTAAAAATGGGGGAATATAGGGCAGGGAAGAGGCAAAGATGCCAATTCTACCTGATCCAAGTTGAGTGACAAGCTGAGAATTGCAGAGTCCATGTAGCAGAAGACCAACAAGAGAGACAGAAAGGGTCCTTCCAAGCAGTTCCAGGGATATCCAGGTAATGGGGGGAAAGTGGCACACACTTTGTGGACCTGGGCTTCCCCTTTTATGGGCAAAATTCCCATTGTTTGGGATGGGACTGGTCTTTCCTATAATTATGATTGGTTCAAGAAATAAAGTTTGAATTTTGGCCTTCTTAATTCAATAAATACCTATCCTTTAGCATTAACCATTCGTTCAACCACACAAAAGCCATGGCTTCATAATATAATAACAGATTAGGTACTCCCTGGAACCTCCCCTATCTTTAGCATTGTATAAGTTTTTAAATTTTATTTTTTCCCTTGCCAAATAAAATTAGTTAGGTCTTTCTGCCATTAGTTGAACGGTTTTTAAGATATTACAGTGGGTAAGGTTTCTATCTAGATAAACTTTTCCAGTAAGTCTTTAGTGAAATGAAGGTTGGAAGTCTGTTAATTATAAGTGTTAATGTATATAGATAATGTTTATTTATGGATGTAAACAGGAATCTAAGACTTTGTTTTAATTCAATTCAAAGACCTTTATTAGGCATAACATTTGTTTTAATGTTATAATTCAATAAAGGCGATGAACACACACACACCCCAAAAAAGGAGTAAAATTTGAATTTTACCGGGCAGTTTGAAGTAATTTCCCTAAATATTAAGGGGGAAAGTTGGAAATGCACCTAACTTTCCAAGGTGGGGAAGTTTTCAAAGCACTGGATGTGCCTGACTCAATTGTTGTTGGGTTATTTTGATTGCTCAGAGAAGATTGAACATTAACTGGAAATGGTTTCATTTTGGGTGCTGTGTGGTTTCCGGGCTGTATGGCCGTGTTCTAGCAGCATTCTCTCCTGACGTTTCGCCTGCATCTGTGGCTGGCATCTTCAGAGGATCATTTTGCTTTGATGAATTATTCTTTGAATTAAAGATATAGTTGTATACCTGCTTTGGAGTCGAGGGGAGTACGTAAAAGCTTTTGGGATGCCTTGCCTCCAAGATGGAATGTGCTATAAGTCTATTCAAAAGATACCACAATCGCACTTTAGGCTTCCCTTTAAATCAATGAAGACTGGGGATCA
Source organism: Sphaerodactylus townsendi (assembly GCF_021028975.2). NCBI lineage: Eukaryota > Metazoa > Chordata > Lepidosauria > Squamata > Sphaerodactylidae > Sphaerodactylus > Sphaerodactylus townsendi. The sequence goes on from NC_059427.1 coordinate 5,584,680, forward strand.
AATTTCAGGGAACAGGGGCCTTACACTAGGCATTCAAAACGTTTCTATTTTGTGTTGGTTCTTCGATAACATTCACAACTGCATCTGTGATGGAATGTCTTTCCAAACACTGAGCATGCACAAGAAAATTCCCCTGTATGGGTTTGTTCATGCATTAAAAGACTAACACTGCGACTGAACCTCTTTCCACATTCTGAGGCTTCAAACAATTTACTTTTTAGGTGGATTCTCAAATTGATTGCAAGGTTACTACTCATACTGAATCTCTATCTACACTCGAAGAATTCAAAAGATTCCTCCCCAGTATGTTTTTTTCATGAGTTTTGTTACTGCATCTCTTTCCACACTCTGAGCATTCAAAGTTTTCACCCCTGTGTGGATTCTTAAATGCTTTTGAAGATTGCCACTGCAACTGAATCTCTTTTCACACTCTGAGCATTCAAAAGGTTTCTCCCCTGTGTGGGTTCTTTGGTGAATGTGAAGACTGCCACTGCAATTGAATCTCTTACCACAATCTGAGCATTCAAATGGTTTTTCCCCAGTGTGGATTCTTTGATGCCGTTGAAGGTGACCACTGTGATTGAATCCCTTTCCACACTCATAGCATTCAAAAGGTTTCTCTCCTGTGTGGGTTCTTCGATGTTGTCGAAAACTGCTTCTGTGGCTGAATTTCTTTCCACACACTGAGCATTCAAAAGGTTTCTCCCCTGTGTGGGTTCTTTGATGCTGCAGAAGAGTGCCTCTGTAACAAAATCTCTTTCCACATTCTGAGCACTCAAAAGGTTTTTCCCCTGTGTGTGTTACTTCATGCTGTTGAAGACTGCCACTGCAATTGAATCTCTTTCCACACTTTGAGCACTCAAAAGGCTTCTCCCCCGTATGGGTTCTTAGATGTTGTTGAAGATGGCCACTCCTACTGAATCTCTTTTCACATTCTAAGCATTGGAAGGGTTTTTCTCCCGTGTGGGTTTTTTGATGCTGTTGAACGCTGCCAATGCTACTGAATCTCTTGCCACACTCATTGCATTCAAACGGTTTCTCCCTTGTGTGGGTTCTTCGATGCAGTTGAAGACTGCCACTGTGACTGAATCTCTTTCCACATTCTGAGCATGCAAAAGGTTTTTCCCCTGTATGGGTTCTTTGGTGGCTTTGAAGGTGGCCACTATTACTGAATCCCTTACCACACTCTGAGCATTCAAAAGGTTTCTCCCCTGTGTGAGTTCTTTGATGCTGCAGAAGACTGCCTCTGTGATTGAATCTCTTTTCACACTCTGAACATTCAAAAGGTTTCTCCCCTGTATGGGTTCTTTGATGCTGTTGAAGATGGCTACTCTGTCTGAATCTCTTTCCACACTCTGAGCATCCAAAAGGTCTCTCCTTTGTGTGAGTTCTTTGATGATGTCGGAGACCGCTACTGTGACGGAATCTCCGTTCACACTCTGAGCATTCAAATGGTTTCTCCCCAGTATGGGTTCTTTGATGCTGTTGAAGTGAATTAGCTTGAGTGAAACTCTTTCCACACTCCAAGCATTCAAAAGGTCTCTCCTTTGTGTGCACTGTTAGATGCCGTGCAAGATTGCTACTGTGACTGAATCTTTTTCCGCAGTCTGAGCATTCGAAAGGTTTTGCCCCCGTGTGGGTTCTTTGATGCTGTTGAAGATTCCCACTGAGACTGAATCTTTTCCCACATTCTGAGCATTCAAATGGTCTCTCATTTGTGTGAGTTCTTACATGATGTTGAAGACCGCTACTCTGACTGAATCTCTTTCCACACTCTGAGCATTCAAATGGTTTCTCTGCTGTGTGGGTTCTTTGATGCTGTTGAAGATGTCCTCTCTGATTGAATCTCTTTCCACACTCTGAGCACTGAAAAGGTTTTTCCCCTGTATGGGTTCTTTGATGTTTTTGAAGACTGCTTCTTTGACTGAATCTCTTTCCACACTCTGAGCATTCAAATGGTTTCTCCCCTGTGTGGGTTCTTTGATGATCCTGAAGATGATTAATATGACTGAATCTCTGTCTGCACTCTGAGCATTGAAAAGATTTCTCTCCTGTATGGGTTTTTTGATGCTGTTGAAGATTGCCACTCCGACTGAATCTTTTGTCACACTGTGAGCATTCAAAAGGTTGTTCCCCTGTGTGTATTCTTTGGTGTACAAGGAGCTGTGATCTGTATCTGAAGTATTTTCCACAACGAAAGCATTTATGTGTGTTCATAATCCTGTGCTTGAGAAAATGTACCTTATGTGTTCTTCTACCTGAGAAGGTCATTCCAATTTCCATGGAGAAAAATGGCTTCTCTCCTGAATGAATCTTTTGGTGGTGAAGAAAGTCTGATTTTTTTGAGAAGCCTTTGCCACAGTCTGAGCACCTATAAGGTTTCTCTTCTGTATGTGTTCTTTGATGCCTAAAGAATTCCGCTCTGTGAAGGAACCTTTTTCCACACTGCAAGCATCGATGGGTCTTCTTTCCATTGTGCATTTGCAAATGGATCTCATATTGGGTTTTATCTGAGAAGTTCATTCCACATCCCAAGCACTTATATGCTTCGTCCACCATGTGGATTAGACCACGGAATTCCTGCCCTTGGCCAGGAATGCATTTATCCCTCTTCCTGACCACATGACTTCTTTTCTGCCTCTTCGGTCTGTCTTGATTCTTGATGCTTCCTTTCAAATCTCCCTTCTTGATTTTACCTGACAATAGCCGATGCACTCCCTCATCCTTCTTATTCCACTGCTCATCTCCAGCTGGAATAAAAATACAGGTCCCATTAAAACACACAGGGGAAGGTCTGATCTTCCCTTGAAGTTCCATACAAATGCCAAAGATTTATTTGGCTTTTTCCTGCTGTTTTTTGAAGACATTAAAATACACTTTGGCCTCTTCCAGTTTGGCTGTTCTTAAGTAACACCCCCCAAGAAATTTCCCTGGAAAATCCAATATTTAACAATACAGCCACCCCTCAATAGTCACAACTGAGGTTAAGCTCTGAAGAAGCTTCACAGCCTCCCAGATATCAGTCCCCAGAAAGCCCCTCTCCCTACTTTCCCAGAAGGCTTTGTGATTCTCCCAAACTAAGGCCCCTTCCGCACACGCAAAATAATGCGTTTTCAAACCACTTTCACAACTGTTTGCAAGTGGATTTTGCCATTCTGCACAGCTTTAAAGAGCACTGAAAGCAGTTTGAAAGTGCATTATTCTGCATGTGCGGAATGAGCCTAAGTGTTGCTAAGAAGTGAAGCAGAAATCCTCTGGGGCTATTCATTGACAGAACCTTGAAGGATACTCACTAGCAACCAGCTCATCTGGGAATGAAGTATTCTCTTCACATCCTCTTGAAAAACTCTCCAGAGTTTCTTTGGATGTCAGACCTTTCTCTGTTTCTGTCCTAGTCTCTCTTACACTCCTGGCTCCTTTGGCACAGATAGAAAGAGAGAAAAAGTGACTGTTCTTATGTGGGGAAGGAAAGAAATCCATGGAAGATTTTTTCTGGGAGAATGGATACCTGGTTAAGATTAAAGTCCACAATCCCCTACCAGTGCAAGGGAGATGGATCCATTCCAGATCACAGTCAGAGGGGATGACCATAATCTCATTTGGAGGACAAGTGTGTTCTAATGGTTGGTGACTGAGAATCTTTTTGAGGGTTTCTCAGTTCCACATTGGTTTCAGGCAGGACACTCTCTGCCTTGGATGATGGCCACAACACTGACCTCAGTTGCTTTGAGCAAGCCAGGCGACTTGGGTTGCTATGCCTGCCCAAACTGAATATTGCTTTCACTGTCATCCCATCAGCTTCAGGCATCAAAAAGGAAGCAAGCAGAGGTTCAGGCCTCAAAATAAAGGATTGATGTTCAAGATTTTGATTTATTCATCATGCCAAAGGTAGCAGTTTGCCCCTTTGCCACCTATGAAAAATTCTTACCCAGACAGGCCACACTGCTGTAATTCTCCAGCATGACTTCCCTGCAGAGAGCTCTTTGGTTCGGATGTAGCAGGGCCCACTCTGACTCCGTGAAATACACAGCCACCTCCTCAAAGGAAACTGCAGACTGAAAGAAAAGGAAGATTTCCTCATAAGAGGTATTGCCAGACAGAGATGGATGTTCTAGGAGGGTGCCTCTTACAAAGCTCAGTGTGTATACAATGAGTGCTGTATATAGTCTATCAAATCATGAATGTAGGAGAGCCTTCATATTATTGTATGATGACACATTGTCCTCTGCAGTTCTTGAAGGCTGATATTTAAAAAATTCAGTTAGAAAAGCAACTATGTCCCTGTTGCGATGGAAGCATAGAGACCAAAGAACATGTTATCTTCAACTGTAAGACGTATAATCAGATTTCAGAACCTCATATGAAGCACATAATTTTAGCTTACATATTTCTAATTTGCTTGCAGATAAGAACCGGGAGATATGTGAAATGGCCAAATTTGGGTGGATGGCATCTAAAATAAAGAGAGATCAAATTAAATCCTCTGGGGAATCTTTTTAACATGATTATTTACATTTCTATGACTCAGTCATCCTTAATTGTATAATTATCATATTTATACTAACCGTTATATGTAATTGTATTCATGTTATGTATTCTTGCATCTTTTATATGTTCTGGTAATTGACCACAGTAAATAAATCATAGAATTGTACAGTTGGAAGAGACCACAAGAGACCATCAGGTCAACCCCCTGCCATGCAGGAATTCTCAATCAAAGGACTCCTGATTGATGATCATCCAGCCTCTGTGTAAAAACCTCCAAAAAAGAAGACTCCACCATACTCTGAGACAGTGTATTCCACTGTCAAACAGCCCTTGCTGTCAGGGAGTTCTTCCTGATTAGGTGGAATCTTTTTTCTGACACCTTGAATCCAATACTCTTTGTCCTTATCTCTGAAACAAGCTAGTTCCCTCTTTAACATGACATCCCTTCAAATATTTAAGCATGGCTATCATGTCCCCCCCTTCGCCTCCTCTTCTCCAGACTATACATACCTAACTCCCTAAGCCGCTCCTTTTAGGCATGAAATCCAGGCCTTTTACCATTTTAGTCACCCTCATCTGGACCCACTTTTGCTTGTCAATATCCCTCCTGAATAGTGGTGCCCAGAACTGGACAAAGTATTCCGGATGAGGTTTGACCAATGCAGAATAGAGAGGTACTATTACATCCCTTGATCTAGACAAACAAATACAAAACCTTTAATGGCATATAAAGAGTGGTAAAATACAAATTATGTTAAAACCAATTGACTAAAATTTACACAAAGGTTTCACTCTTGATCCAAGTGCCTTTGTTAAAAACCTGGCAACTGATTCAGTAGTGTGGGGATGATGGTCACTAAGCAAGTATGAAACTATTTCCTTGTCTGATCTCACTGAAAATTTCTTCAAGATGGCCTCAAGAAAAAAGCAACCGATAGACTGCCAAATCTTTACAATGAAGGAGCACGTGTTCAGTTGTTTCGGGTAGGCCCGCTGCACAGGAACAAGTCCTGTTCTCCTGTGGGATGCCATGATATCTGCCTCTTGTTTGGGCAGTCGGTAGCACATTAAGCCGAGCAAGCATAAAATATCTACGGAGATGTGGATTGATTAAATTACTCATATATTTAGCCATAAAACCCGGCAATGGTGGTGAAATGCCATAAAATGTGGGAGAACAAGTTCTGCAGGCTCCAGCTGTGAGAAGCTGCCCTTCAATGCCTTGATCTAGACATTATATTCCAAGTGAGGCAGCCAAGAGTTGCATTGGCTTCCCTGGCTGCCACATCACACTGCTGACCCATGTTCAGTTGTGGCCTACTAAGACTGCCAGATTCCTTTTACACATATTGTTGTCAAGCCAGGTGACACGCATTCTATATCTGTGCATTTCATTTTTTCTGCCAAAGTGAACATCTTATATTTATCTCTGTTGAAATTCATTTTGTTAGTTTTGGCCCAGCTCTCTAATCAGTCCAGGTCATTTTGAATTCTGACTCTGTCCTCCAGGGTATTAGCTACCCCGCCTAATTAGGTGTCATCTGCAAATTTGATTAACATGCCCTCTATTCCATCATCCACAGCACTGATAAAAATATTGAATAGTACTGGGCCCAGGACAGAACCCTGAGGCACCACACTAGTCATTTCTCTCTAGGATGAAGATGAGCCATTGGTGAGCACCCTTTGGGTTTGGTCAGTCAACCAATTAGAAATCCAGCTAACAGTATCCTTGTCCAGCCCACATTTTACTAGTTTGCTTCAAGAATGTCATGGAGGACCTTTTCAAAGGCCTTATTGATATCAAGGTATGGTACATCCATAGCATTCCCTTTGTCTACCAAACTTATTACTCTATCAAAAAAAAAGAGATAACATTAGACTGGCATGACTTGCTGAGAAATTCATGTTGATTTTTAGTGATCACAGCATTCTCTTCTAAGTGCTTACAGATTGTCTATTTAATGATCTGTTCTAGAATCTTTTTGGGTATTGACATCAGGCTGACTGGCAATAATTGTCTGGGTCCTCTTTTTTTGCTTCTTGAACATGTGAACAACATTAGCCCTCCTCCAGTCTACTGGGACTTCTTCTGATCTCCAGGAATTGTCAAAGATTATTGCAAGGGGTTCTGAAATTACTTTGGCCAGTTCTTTTAATACTCTGGGATGTAGCTATTGTTGAGTGGTGTTCAGTGCCTCATGCCTGGGCCCCTCAGTTCCAACTGTAGAAGAAAAGACTCCTGAAAAAAGGAGGGGAGACCTAGGCCTCTCTTTGCTCATCTCCCCTACCTGGACTGGAAGAGCAGCTGATGTTTTCACGCCTCCGCCAAGAGAACAGAATGACACTATGTCTTCATTACCTGCAAGGGAAAGAAAAGTGGAAAATAGGGTAATAGCATACACTTGCTGTTCTGTTTGCTTGTATGAAACATGCTTCACGCAGCCTTGTTCCCAGGGCTGTGATACCTTGCCCTATGTACCCTCAAAAATTGTCACACTTTCTAGTAAGTTGTGGAAGAGGCAGAAAGGAAGCACTTGGAGCCCATCAGCCGGGGTGTGTGTGTGTATAAATTCTGCTGATGTGTTTTTCTCCCACTAGCTGGGATCTTGCATATGCCCTTGAGTCCAAGCTGATGAAAGAAAAAGAGAGGCAAAAGGACATTGCATGGCACCTTACCTGACTAAAACCCCTCATGAGACTTTAGTACATCTGCAGACTCAGGGAAATAGCAGTTAGTTTCCAGAGGATCTACTGAACCCCACTAATTTTACATCTGGGTTTTCATTCAGATGCAAGATAACGTGACATCACATCCACCTCAAACAGACATCACAACGTGACATCACATCCACCTCAAAGAGGCGGACGCCTCTTTTTATTGCTATCGCTGTTTTAATGGTTTTAGTAACTTAATTTATATTTTTGTGTTGTACACCGCCCAGAGCCCTTCGGGGATGGGGCGGTATAAAAGTCTAAGTAATAAATAAATAAATAAATAAACCATTCCCCAACAGTGCTAGGGATGCCAGACTAGACCACCATCCTATTTCCTGCAGCACAGATGCCCTGAAAAGAATGAGAACAAAACAAAGTTTCTTGCTACCATCCAGCAACTTTTGGAGCACGCTCTGCAGAATGCGCAGGCTCCATTTATTCACAAGATTGAAGAGCTCAGCCAAGCTTTCTCAACCTTTTCTTTCGAACCACCTTGAGTCATGGAAAAAGGTGAGATATGAATATTTTAATCAGTGTGAGAAATTGCCTCCATGAATTTATCCAATCCTCTTGTTTGGGCATCACAAAAAGTGAACACAAATGGCAACCCACAAGGACTTGTGAGAGGCATCTCATTTCCCGCTCCTCCACTATTTACTCTTTCTGTTTCCTGAAAGTCCCCATGGCATCTCTTTTCCTGCTTTTTTCTATGGTTGCCAACTTTCAGGTGGGGCCTAGAGATCTCCAGCAATCATAACCGAACACCCAGTTACAGAGATCAGTTGTCCCTGTAGGGTTGCCAGATCCAAGTTCATAAATTTTTGAAGATTTGGGGGTGAAGCCTTTGTGGGGCAAGATTTGGAGAGGGAAGTGACATCAGTAGGGTATAGCGTTACAGAGAGCATCTTCCAGAGAAGCCATTTTCTCCAAGGGAATTGATCTCCGTCATCTAGATAGCAGATTTAATTCCAGGTGATCTCTAGGCAACACTCAGGTTGCAATCCTAATTCTCCTGGAGAACAGAGTCTATGGCAGTGGTGGCAAACCTTTGGCACTCCAGATGATATGGACTACAATTCCCATCAGCCCCTGCTAGCATGGCCAATTGGCCATGCTGGGAAGGGCTGGTGGGAATTGTAGTCCATAACATCTGGAGTGCCAAAGGTTCGCCACCATGGGTCTATGGCATTATGCCCTTCTGAATTCCCTCCCTGTGTCCACACCTCAAATCTCTAGGGATTTCCTGACCTGGAGTCAGCAATACTATCTCCGCACAGCCGACCCATCTTTATCTGCTCCTGTATATTAAGCAATTTCTATCAATGAAAGCTGTGGTTCAGTTGTGTGGCCACATCAGTCTCATTTGCATGATATGGAATCCTCACGAACTTGTGGGATTGCACCTCACTTTCCCATACATTCCCCACATTATTTTCTCTTCCTCTCAGCCTAGAAACCCCATATCCATTTCCCTTCCACTGCCTGATTCTGTCCCTCTCAGCCATTCACCAGCCTACCTTTTATCTGCCTCACAAGTTAGGGAGCTGGGTATGTTTAGTTTGGAGAAGAGAAAGTTAAGGGGTGACCTGATAGCTACGTTTAAATATGTGAAGGGATCTCATGTTGAAGATGAAGAAAGTTTATTTTCTGCTCCTCCAGAGTTTAGCACATGGAGTAATGGATTCAAACAGTCTTTTCTGAAAGGTCAAAAAAGGCCTGGAAAGGCTCCTGCCTGTGACTAACAGAACTAAGCCTTGGAAGGCTGTAGTTGCCAAGCAACAGACACTGATGGACTATGCTGCTTACAGCTACAGATGAACATTTTTATCAGGTTTGGGTTTTTAAAACAACCCAGTGTATTTTTTTTATTTCAGATTTTTCTGCAAACATGGGGTCATTTTCAGGTTTGTAGAAAGCTCCATCTTGCCCTTTCCCAACTCCAGTCGCCAGATTTATGCATCCAAAGATATGGCCCTCTTTGTTATCAAAATATAAGATTTAGTGTTACAAGTTGTGTGAAGAAGCATTTTGATTTTTTGTGACCAGAACTCTCTACCCATAACATGCACTGGGTGCCCCAAACCCACCCAGGTACAATGAATCCTTACCATGTGAGAGGGTATCTTGAGCATGCTCCTGTCCCTGGGCATGTCGCCGTTCTTCCAACTGAGCTCTCTCCATCTCAGAGAACTCAACTCCCATTTTCACAGATGGACCCCATATCTAAAACAGAAGGGAAGGAGACAGTTAAGAGACAGGACAGAAAACACCAGAGAATTAATCCTGCCCCACTCCCAGATTCTGCACATATCTATCAGCTGACCTGGTAGGTATTTCTTTCAACAATGATGAATTATCTGGAGGGGTAAGAAATTTCCTAGAAATGGCTCCTGAAGCAGCTTGTTAAGTATCCCATTTTGATTATAAACACTTGGACAAATACTGGGCAAGGAAGCTTTAGAAGAAAATCAGATATCATTGCTTGGATTGGACATACCTGAAAAGAAAAGCCCTCACCTGTTCTGCCTGCCTTTCCTCCTCTGCCTGACTCAGGAGGAAACCTTCGGCTAGGGCCACCGCCTGGGAACTGGTCTCTGGACTGCATCCTCTGACCCAGCCCTGAATTTCTTGGGGCAGGATGGTCAAAAACTGCTCCAGGATCACCAGGTCCAGGATCTGCTTCTTGGAGTGCTTCTCTGGCCTCAGCCAGTGGTTGCAAAGTCCATGGAGTTGGCTGCAAACCTCTCGGGGCCCATCAGCCTCATGGTAGTGGAACTGCTGGAAGCGTCGGCAAAATGCTTCTGTGTTCATGAGCTCCTGATCCCACATCTCTGGCACAACTCTCTCCCAGAATTCAATGCCACTTCCAGCTTGGATGGGATGGAGGTCTTTCCTTGCTTTCTTACCAGGTTCAGGTCCTTCTGGGTCCTGTTCTTCCATCTCCTTCCCGTTCAATTGGGTTGCCTTTGACTGTGAAACGATTCCTTTACTCACTTGGCTGTGATGACAGGCTCCTTCATTGGGGGTGGGGGGCAGCAGAGGGCAAAATGCTGCAAATAAACAAAAAGAATTGTGATACTTGGTGCATGAGAACAAACCTGCCCCTTGTGCTTTGTAATATTTTGCTGTATTACATATTCAGCTTTTAAAGATATGTCTCTTGGTTCTTTGGGAAAAAATAACTTTCTGTGCTTCTTTAACAATGCCACAACCTTGCCTTTGTTCTTTCTTTTCAGAAGTTTCTTGCAGCCTTCAAATATTAATGTGCAGTTTTACTAAAAGGCTGGAGTTCTTCCAAGGTTGGAGACAGGCTGCTTCAGGCTCTCCAATCACTCTGGGAAGATTCCTATAACATCCATACAAAGTATTCACAGCAGCCATTACAACACACACAAATGGCCAATTAATAATATTAATGTGTAGTTTTAGAATAGAAATCAGGGACTCTGCCTTCAAGCAATCTTGAGTGGGGGGGTTGTTTGTGTGTGAGGGGGTGAAGAAGAAGTCAGTCTCTTTAGGAACAGATCCTTTACAAATCCTTTGGCATAGCAGATTTGGAGACCAAGGGCCTTGAATAACTCTTGCTATCCTGGATTGGAAGGGAGTTAGAGTGAGAAGGTGCCCACCGTCTCCAAGCCCTCTCCTCCTTTGTCATTTCTCTCACCTTTAAATAATGCTCAATTAATTTCCATCTTCCATTGCTCCTAGAGGATGAGAAGCATGGTCAGGGGTGGGTTTGGATGGTGGGGGGAGTTCCTTCCTTTACAATTCCCAACCTTTTCTGCATACCTAGAAAGTCTCCTTCCCTCCAACTCACACCTTTTGAGTGCTCTACAGAGGGGAACGGGAGTAAAATGAGGAGGGGGGAGGGAGGAGGAGAAGGAAGAAGAGAAGAAGGAGGAGGACGAGAAAAAAAGGAGAAGAAGAAGACAAGGTTGTTATACCTCATTTATCTTTTCCATAATGACATCATCATCATCATCATCAATTTTATTGAAAGCCATAGGCCATTACAGTATTACAATATTGTTACATTACAACTTCTGAGCCAACTTGTTATTCCAACAGGTAAGAAAAAAAAAGGAAAAAAAATGCACTAAAAATCCATCATTGAACACTAAATCTTTCACTTTCCCCCCTACAATATGTCTGAATTGTATTCCCACCTAACTTAAACCAGTTTAGGTTTGGTCATTTGCTTTATTACATTGTTGGAGCGAATCTTTGTAGCTGCCAAGGCGAATAGGCCAACCCTATAGGATATATAGGGATCCAAATCCGCAAGGAGAAGGTATAATTTGTCTGAGTCATAATATACCTGGGACAGGGATATAAAACTATTCAAAAACTTAGCCCTAGGCTCTGCGTACAGGGGGCAGTTCAGAACATAATGAGGTAAATCCTCTACTTCCTGTTTGCAGATACAAATTCGTTGTTCAGCTGGTATTTTGGCATATCTGCCTTCTAAATAATTTGTTGGCAATTTTCCATAATGAGTCTCAAAGCAGCTTACAATTACCCTCTCTTCCTCCCTCCCAAGAGGCACCTTATGAGATAGGTGGGGCTGAAAGAACGTGGAAAGATCTGTGATTGGCCTAAGGTCACCTAGCAGGTTTCATTTGCAGGAGTGGAACCCGGTCCTCCAGATGAAAGTCCATCACTCTTAACCACACCACTTCAAGCTGGGTACCAAAGGGATCAGGAGAAAATTCAGACATCGGATCCTCTTCCTGACTTTACATCAAAACAAAACTACTGTCATACTGTTAATCATGTCTTAGTCTATAGGTAGCACCACAAAAATCAGGCACTCACTGCTTCATGGTGCTGCAAAAACAGAATTCCAAAGCCTGGGGCCTCATGGACCTTTATGATTTTTACATCAGGTCACCCTAAATTCACTATCAAATCACAGGTTCGGTCTATAACCGCAGACTGCACTACAAAAATTAGGAATTTGCTGCTTTCTAGTGCCACTACAGTGTGAAATGAGGATTCCAAATCAGGGATCCTTACAATTTCTTTCTTGGATCACTCCAAATTTACTGTAAAATTATATATCATGTCAATAGCCACAAATCAGGTACTAAAACTGGATAGTCTAGCTCAAGGGGACAGGTGGAAGATGCCAAACTTGAATTTGGTAACTCCAAAATGTTTTTTGATTCATGGAAAAGTCCCCACACATAGAAAGCTAACACTGCAAGGACAAAGGTGAGTTCACTGTCTATGCTTGTATGAATCAGGTCAGAGACTGATGTCTCCTCAGCATGCCACACAGGGGCCTTCAGTCTTTTCTGCCAAGGAGCGGGGGCTTCCTCCCCAAATCTCTTCCCCCATCTCAGCCTTGATCCATCAGTGCCCTCTCCACTATAAAGGGGTATGGCGGTAGGCTGAGATTAAGCAGGAGAGCCACTCTTATCTCTCCTCGGTCCTGGGTCATGCCCTCCTAACTCCAGACAGCTGATTTCTCAAAAAGATTTATTCTAAAAGTTCAAAACAAAGAAATAAACATAAATCAACAGAGAAATTGACCAGCTGTATATGCTTCTTAATGGATCTCTTAGGACCTCTAGCCAAGAGGTGCTTCTCTTAACAGCCCATGAAAAGATGCTTTTCTTTATTGAAAAACAGAAAACAAAGAAATAAAACTTAGATGCAGTTAAAGGGATTGCTTAGGTGGTCATATCCCCTTTGGTTCTTGTCGGCTACAGGAACACTTGGCCCAGAAGATCGCTTCTCTGACCCGTCTCAAGATGGAATTCCAAAACCTTTGTTTCCCTTTCCCAGAAAACTCTGTTCAGACCCACCCGAGGTAACTTAGGGCTTTGAAGTTTCATCCTAGCACCTCTGCATAGTTCCTGTCCTCCCTCCAGGAGATCAAAAGGCAAAGATGCTTTTCACAGTCATGTGTGATTTTGCTAGTTTTACTGTTCCATCACAAGGGGTAGAAGGTCCCTTTCCTATTCATGTTTCTTACAGGCCTTAATTTCCCAGGTCCACTTTCTTTGGGGGACTTTCAGGCACAAGGTTGTCTATGAACTGGGAGAAGCCTCACTGTGCCCCCCTTCTTTTCATTATGCTTTGGGTCCTGCCTGACAGACCCTGGTCCTACATTTCTCCTCCCTTCTCAAGCTCTGTTCAGCTCATCAGATAGCTCCCAGCAATTCCTGCAGCAGCCCGGAAAAGTCAAATCTTTCACTCCTTTGAGGTGAGGGGGAGGCAGGAAATGGCTCCTGGCACCCCCACCGACCCGTATCTCGTTTGGACCGTGGATTCTCTCTCGGGCTTATTATGTCCCCCTTCAGCAATGAAGGTTTCCCTTAATTTCAGCAGTGGGGATCGCGAGGTTTCCCTCGTGGTTTCTCCTGTGAGGGAGGAGGCACGGGAGGTTTAGACGGAGCAGGAGTGGGATCAACAGGTTCTCACCAGTTCGAAATTAGGTTACTAATTATTTGTGTGTGCCGAGGGGGTTGGGTCTGCTTTTCGTTAGAAATTCCCATTGGGTCCAAAAATCATAAAGTCCTGTTGTTTCCTATGTGGCTGATTGAAGGTAGAGCGGGATAATTCTCCTGTTAGCTGTTTTAAAAACATATTTCAGAAATATGGTCAAGTTCCTTGTTTAAGGAAAGTATCCTTCTTTTGATTTCTAGAAACAAATTAAGTATTTGAAAGTATTAAGTATTTGACAGGCAGTCAATTAGAGAATGGATTGACATTGGCGGTAGATGATAGGACTTGCTATAATGAGTTTAAATTGTGGACGAAAGATACCAGCTGGAAATTAGAGACTATTTTTTACAGTAACAGAGAGTATGAATGCCCCTCCCGGAATGCCCGGCCATGCCCCCCCGTCGTGCCCCGTCAGCCCCATTGGCGCGACGCCACTGTTTGAATCCCACACCATGAGACCTGTTACTAAAATTTTTGGATCCCACCACTGCCCCGGAGGCATCTCTTCCCTCCTCTTACCCCCTCGGAGTTCTTTGCTCGGGATGTCCTCTGCAGACTCAGTCGCGTCTCAATGCGCCTCCTTTGCACAGGCATTGACTGCAAAGGGAAGAGGGGACCTCCTTGACTCCAAACCCGCAGAAACCAACCGGAGCCTCCCACCCATCCTGCAAATGTCAATCATTCGGAAGGGCTCTGCCATGAAGGGAGGGGGCTGGGTCTCATTCCATGGCGAACCCTCGTCTAGGATGTCGAACTCACTGGCCTAAGTTTCCGGGAGCGGAGACCGAGACAGCCATTGGGGGGAGGGGACGACCAGCCGAAGAGAGGAACTGCCCCCTCCCTCAGAAATATAAAGCAGAGCCCCCATTCCGCTTCTCTCCCCCCCCCCCCCTTCTTTCTTTGCCTGTGCTTTGGGGAAGACCAGGAGAACTAGAAGAGAGAAAGTTGCTGGTGGAAACATTTGGGGAAGGGGGAGAACGCCCCGCCTCCAGCCAAGCCCTGAATTTCCTCTGTAAGCAGGGAATTCTGCCTTGCCTGCCTCTCCCCGAGCCGGATTCAGCCCCCCGATCCCTGGTGCAGATTCACTGGGAGTCTGGGAGCCCCAAAGGAGTGTGGGGGGTGGGGGAAGCTGGCAGTGGAGGCTCCTTTCTGCTTCTGGGAAGTTTATTTCCGCCTAGAAATGAGGAATCCCTCCTCGTTAGATCCAACCAAAAATTTGGAGGTCCGTTGGTGGAAATAGATCTGAGATGCTAGAAAGCTCAAGGAGGACACCTGGTCCATTTAGGGATCATTGAAATCCGGTGACTGCACAGAGTGTTAGCAAGAACTTGAGATCATTGAAGGCCACCCTTGTCCTCTGGATTGCTGCCCACCAGGTTCTGGGAACCATGCCAGGAACCAGAGGCGTTCCTCCCATTGGGCAAAGTGGGCATCTGCCCTGGGCGCCACCTTGTGGTGGGCGACAAAATTGCAGGTTCATTTTTGGAGGATTTTGTTTTTTCAGTGTTTTTTCCATTTTTGGCCTGCAGGGGGCGTGTATTTTAGGCTAGCAGCACCAAAATTTCAGGGATGTTTTGGGAGACTCTCCTGATGATATCACCCAGGTTTGGTGAGGTTTGGTTTAGGGAGTCCAAAGTTATGAACTCCCAAAGGGAGTGTCCCCATCCCCCATTGTTTCCAATGGGAGCTAATAGGAGATGGTGGCTACACCGTTGAGGGTCCATAACTTTGGACCCCCCCTGGGAACCCAGAACTTCACCAAATCTGGATGGTATCATCAGTAGGGTCTTCACGAAGATACTCCTGAATGTTTGGTGCTGCTATCTTAATAATTGCACCCTGACAACAGAGCACCCCTAAATTTCCCCAGATTCTCTTTTTTTTTTAAATTCCTCCCCTTCCCACCAATGCTTGTTTTTTCTTTCTTTCTTTATTCTCTCAATGCCTAATAAAGGTGGTGGTGGTGGTGGTGGTATTGCTGTTGTTGTTTGTTGTTGTTGTTGTTGTTATTATTAAATCCTACCCTCTTATGCGGCATGGATTTAAAGAGAGAGAATCTGGGCTCCTTAATTTGAACACCATTGAAAATGATGCAGTTTGTGGGTGGATTCCAGCATCACTTGTTTAAACTAGGGAGCCCAGATTCTCCTTTTAAATCCACCTTAAAGGGAGAATCTGGGGTCCCCAGTTTAAATAACATTGAAAGTGATGCTATTACCCCCCCCCCCCCCAATTGGGGGGACTGGATACAACACCATGAAATGTTTTCATAGCAGTAATAAAACATTTTGAAAGCATTTTGAAAATGTTTTCCAAAAATTATTTCTGCTGTGTGGCATGGCCCATTGCTGTGTTCAGATTTGTGAGTTGGGGGATGTTCTATAATGTGATGGTGACTTTGGAACGACCTGGTGGAAAAAATCATTGTTCTGGGTCACGGTGGGGGAGGGTAGCCGCCCATGGGGGGGGCATCAAACTCAGGTTTTGCCCAGGGCTCAAGTTTGCCTAGGTACGCCCCTGCCAGGAACACACCAATGAGGAGGTTTTCAGTCAAATGCAAGATAATGTTACATCACATCCATCCCAAGCCCCGCCCCACAGCTGCTAGGGATTCCAGGTCAGCTTGGCATCCCTGGACCAGTATCCTATTTCCACAGTGGCCTGTCAGATGCCCCAACAATAAGCAAGAACATCAAACAAAATTTCCCACTGTCCCTGGTTCTTAGCAACTGGATTTTAGAGTACGCTCCCCAGAATGTGCAGGCTTCTTTTATTCACAAGGTTGAATTGCATACATATCTTTTGATACTGTCAGTATGCCGAGCAGATGCCATGGATCCCGGTTTGTGGGAAAGGGGAAATGGAGGACTCCCCTATAGCTCTCTGATATATGCTTTGTGAATAACAATCCCAGTCCACAGTTATTTGCACTGCACTATACTGACCAACAGGATTGAACTCTCTGCCAGCAGTTAATTGACTGACAGCCACATGACTCCAGGCTCTCAGCTGGCAAACAGAAGGAAGGGATGAACTGGTCAGTATTCAAAATTCCCAACCATACAGGGGATATTGTTCTGATGCAGAAGTGGGTGGCCTCACCCTGTCAACATCCTCCAGACTTTCTCTGCTCTAACCTTGCTTGCATTTGAGCAGAACTCAGCCCCCCCGCCCCCTGCATGCATTGCTGACCAAGCTCCTAAGCAGAAGGGGCTCACCCCTCCATCTCCTTGCCCAAACATTTGTGGTGCCCTGGGCAAACTAGGACTCTGACCGCCCATTCCCTACCCATTCAAGTCGGAAGAAAAAAGAAGTGAAGAATTAACCTTTATATACTTATCATTCCAAATGGGGGGAAATAGCAATTTCGCTGATGGTTTTTAGTCACTTTAAGCTGCTGTATATAGAATTCCGTAAAAAAACACAATAGCTGATGCTTGAAAGTTGTAACTGTTTCCAGTTGTTCAAAGTGTTTCTGATCGGTGCTTTAAACAGTTGGGCTCTTGGTTTCGAATCTCTTCAAAGTGTTACCGCCACAAGAAAATAAAGAAATATTTTCTTGAAGATAGGTTGCCTGGCTACACTGGCTCCATCCCCGAATGCAGAGACTTGTGTGGTTCAGAAACCTTCATAAGGTTCACAAAGAATGTATATGTATGATTGTGCCAATGCTATATGGTTTCCCTTGTGTTGGTGTCATTCTAGGATGTCATAAATGCCCCTTTTAAGTTGAATTTAGGATGTGCTTGCAGCTTAGGATGTTAGCTTAGTTAGGTTCTTCAGTTAGCTTAAGGTTTTGCTATTGTTAGATTTAAGAAAGCCATGCCAATAAGTATTTGTGAAGTCTTGCCTATAAGTATAAGTACATGTGTTATCCTTTAACGTTTCTCTAATGTTTACGTTAGAAATGTTATTTTTGAAATTTGTGTCTGATAGTAAAAGCAATAGCCAGTTTAGGTCTGATATTAAGGGACAAGAAAGTTGGCTCTGGAATGCAGCTTAGACCAACGCCCAGCCGACTCTTTGATAAGGACAACAACCCTCTTTGGAATTACAAATCAAATCTGCGGCCAGCACCCAAAGGTCTCCCTGCCGTTGGAAGACGTGCAGGAAACCCCATTGAACAGTTTGAACTTTTCTCTGTTACAGCAAGGAGAGATGGGAGCCTGAGGGCATCACTGAAGGAAACAGCCAGCTGATAATAAGATCAGCTGAGTGCGATAGCAAGCCACCTGGAATGGACTGCTATCGGCTCTCCTTCAGCACCATTGCGAGATCTCGCGGGAAGACGCCTGACAGCGGGATTTGGGAGTCCCATTCAGTGTAATTGTATCTTGTTTGTAAACTGTTTTGTTTCATGATTGGTGTTTTGGGTGAGGGACTTGCCCCCTCACCTCCCCTTTGCCCCCTTTGAAGTTTGGGAATAAAAGTTCTTGCACTGTGTTGCAAGAGGTGATTCTCTCACTGCGTTGCAAGAGGTGATCGAGCTGTGACCACCATCTGCAATAAAATCCTTTTGCTTTGAAGAACGCCTGCTTCCTGCGCCTCATTAAGTTGCTGAGCTGAAATCACTTATTATCACCCAAGCTGTAGCGGTAACAAAAGCAAAGCAACTACTTTGGTAGACATGGAAGCCCTGGAAAGGTTAATATTATGGACTAAGCCCCATCCACTTGCCATTCGCACAGTATGGGGGGCGGGGGCTCTGTTCTTAGAATTATAACTGTTTTCACAACAGTTGCTTCAACTGAAGCCAGCGAGTTCAAAATCCTAGATGGGCCACCAGGGAAGGAGGTAGGGGAACCACTTCCTTCTGACCCGAAATGTAGCGGTAGCAGAAGATGGTTCTTCCGAATGAGTAAAGGGGAACCCCGGGGCTCGTTGGGGAGGAGGAGGGGGGGGGGTGCGCGCGCGCGGCTGGTAAATATGGGGTTGGTGGAAGGGCAGGGCGGTCAGAGGGTGGGCCGCGGTGCAGGAGAGCCACCCCGCTTCAAAGTCTTGGGGCTTCTCCGTCTGCCTTTTCTCTTTCCCGCCTCCTCTCTGCATCGGGAGGGGGGGGGGATGAGATCCAGCCCCCTCCCTGCGCTGCAGAGTCCTTGCAAGTGATCGACTTTTGCAGGGTGGGTGAGAGATGCTGGAGGAGTTCCGAGGGAGAGGAATAAGCGGGGGTGAGATGGGAAATCTGCACCAGGACCCTCCCTTTCTGTTTGTGCGTGCAAAGGAGGCGCATTCAAATGGGACCGAGTCTGCAGAGGAGGTCCCTTCATTCTGGAGAACAAAGCCCCGAGCAGAGAGCAAAGAGGGGGCAAAAAGGAAAGAGGGTCTCTAGAGGAGGGGAGCAATTCCTTGGGGACCTAAAACCTTCCATTTCTCCCCACACACTGTTTGCCCCCCCCCCCAATTAAAATAGAAAAAAACCTTTGACTTCCTGGATGAAGGAGGCACATAGCGCAGAGTAGTTAAAAGGTCAGAGTCCACAGTCCTAAAAGTGTGCTATGTGGGGAGTAATTTCCTGCACCCCCTTTACAGGAGGAAGGTTTGATTTTTTTCAGGCTGGTGCAGGAATGGTTGGGAGGGGTCTCATGAGCTGAGGGGACTTGAGGAGGGGGGGGGAGAAATGTAGCACCACAGCATAGAAAAGGAAGGGGGAGCAGTGAATGGGGGGAGAGTCCCTTTCTTCCTCACCCAGTTCACATACCCCTTCCTGTGCCAGAAAGAGCCACTTCATGCAAACCAAAGAAAAACTGGGGAATCAAAGGAGACATGAATAAGAAAGGGACGTTCTAGCTGCTTTAGACTAAGGAAGTGGTTGATGGGTCAAGACTGAGGAGGTGCAGGAGATTTGGGGAGAGCACCCCACTTCTGCCTCCTCCACTTCTTGCCAGTCTGGCCCTAAAAGGCCTTTCCCTCCCCCTACCTCTGGATCCCAAGAAATTCAGCAGTGTCCTTTGCTTTTGGGGAAATTAAGGGAGAGCCCCTTCCAATCTCATTTGTATTTCTCCCTATAGAAATTCTGACCCTTTGCTGTTCTTTCTGCGTTCTGGGATCTCTGAGATCCCAGGACTCACAGGATCTCTTCAGTGTCAGTGATGCCAAGTGCTGGATGAAAAGAAAGAGTAAAGCTTCCCACTGGACACTCCCAAGAGAAATCAGTCTCTGACATGATTCATACAAGCACAACATTTCTCCTTGAAGAGCTAGCTTTCTATATGTGGTCAGATTTCTGTAAATAAAATAGACATTTGTAGTTACTAAGCTGAAGGTTGGAATTTCCCCTCTGTCTCTTTGAGCCAGACAATCCCCATTGTGGTTATGGGCATGATATGTAATTTGATAGTAAACCTGAAGTGATCCAGAAGAAAATTAGTGAGGATCTGTGATTTGGAGCTCCATTTTTCAGTGTAGGGGCACCTCAAAACATAGAATCCACAATTTCTTTGAGTGCAGTCTATGGATATAGACATAACATGTAATATGACAGTGAATTTGGGAATACCTAATGCAAAAACCCTGAGGATCCATGAGTTCTCTGAACCCATGCCAAAGAACAGATGTTCTTTGAACCCATGCCTTTGCACCGTAATGGTGCCACTAACAGATGTCAGGTTTTTACAGTGCAGTCTGTATCTATATACATGACCTGTGAGTTGAGGGTGAATGTTGGGAGAATGTTGGGAGGCAAAGATCATCAGGATCCATGAGGACCTGTGCTTTGTGCACCAAGAAGCAGTAGATGCCCAATTTTTATTGTGCTACCTGAAGACTAAGACATGATGTACATGTGATAGTAGTTTTTATGACGACTGAGTCCTTCTGTGAGCCTCCACCCCTCCGCTTTTCCTTACCAGATGCTGATTGACTTGCTGCCCAGCTGCCGAAGCTGTCCTTGGTAGATCCCCTCGGCGTCCGACTCTGCATCAGACCCAGTGGTCACCAGCTCGTCCTCTTGGACTTCACAGGCCAGATGAGACTCATGCAGTGTGACCTCCACTGTATGGTCCACAATCTGCACCTACCCTTCTTCCCCGCAACAGCTGCCAGTAAGTTGCTCCATTACTGCAAGCCGGCTACAAAGTCAAGAAGGTGTTCACCCTGGAGTATAGGAGAATCCGCTGCCACCATATGACGACTGAGGCTGAGATTAAGCTTGGGAGAGCCACTCTTATCTCACCTCGGTCTTGGGTTCTTTTCCCTCCTATTAAACTCCAGATCAGCTGATTGTTCAAGGATTTATTGTAAAAGTTCAAAACAAAGAAATAAAACATAAATGCGTTTAGAGATTAATCAGCTAGTTACATCCCTTTTGGTTCTTTGTCCCCATTCCGGGAACCCATGGCCCAGAGATGTTTCCCTGACCACGTCTCAAGATGGAATTCTAAAACCTTTGTTTTCCCCTTCTCAGGAAAACTCTGTTCAGGCCATGAGGTAACTTAGGCCTTTGAAGTTTCATCCTAGCACCTCTGCATAGTTTCCTGTCCTCCCTCCAGGAGATCAAAAGGCAAAGATGCTTTTCACAGTCATATGTGACTTCCCTTTACTGTAGCGATAGCATCGTCCATGACAGTTTTCTTTTGTTTCTGTGTAAATCATATGATTTCATGAGCATCCATTTAAATTAATCTAGATTAGACATATACCCAGGTCCCTTTTGCACCCAACTTCAACTGAGGTGCAGTATTTTAAAAATCTTTTGGGTCCAATTCCTCTCCACAGGGCACCCAAACAATGGCCCCTTCCGCACGGCGGGGGAAGGGGTCGGGTCGGCATAGATGACGCCGAACCGATCCCTCTGGGACCGTTCGCATGAACGGTCCCAGAACCTCCCGGGACAATGGCGCAGAGTTGCGCTGTCGTCAGGGCGACCTACCTGTCCTGTGGCCCTCCGGCACGTCACCGAGGCCAGGGGACACGCCCCCTGCCCTGCGCGACCGCTCCGGAGTCGTAGGGCAGAGGGGGCGTGTCCCCAGGCCTCGGCAACGCGCCGGAGGGCCACAGGACAGGTAGGTCGCCTGGACTTGGGGGGAGGGAAGGCGCCGTGGAGCCGCTGCCGTTCGCACGGCAGCGGCTACAAGGCGCCGTTCGCACGGCAGCGGCTACAAGCCGCCGTTTTCCAAAAACCTCGCTGGGTAAGCGAGGTTGGAAAACGGAGGCTTCACGCCACTTGGGCGGCGCGGCTGCAAAGCAGCTGCGCCCCCTGTGTGAACGGCTCCCTGGGGACGGCATTTTTGCCGTCCCCAGGCCGCCATATTCCGCCCGTGCGGAAGGGGCCAATGTTTGAGTTGGGGAGACAGGTTTTCTAGGGATGCAAAATAGTTTAGGAACTGAAGAAGGGGATCCCCCCACCCAAAGCCATACCAGTTGTGGGGCCTGACCATGCTTCTCACCCTCCAGGAGCCACGCAAGATGGAAATCTGTTGAGCATTATTCATGGGGGAGACAATGTATATAGAAGTGATCTTAACCTCCCAAAGCAGACTAGAATGAGCTTTCCATGGCTCTGCCCCTTGCTCTCTGAATCAGTTCTGATTAATTTTTTTAGGATCTGCTCTTAAGGAGACTGATTTCTCCCCCCCCCCCCCCCCCCCACACAAACACAAAGGATGCTTTGGGGCAAATGGGGCAAATGAGAGTAA
This sequence comes from Sphaerodactylus townsendi, assembly GCF_021028975.2. Classification (NCBI taxonomy): domain Eukaryota; kingdom Metazoa; phylum Chordata; class Lepidosauria; order Squamata; family Sphaerodactylidae; genus Sphaerodactylus; species Sphaerodactylus townsendi. The sequence goes on from NC_059427.1 coordinate 5,606,972, forward strand.
TTTGAGGGCTTAAAGCTTCAGGTTAGTTACCTCAAAAGGGCTCTGACTTTTAAAATGTGTTTTTATTTATTTGATTTATTTATATTATTAAACTACATATTAATATTATTCATTGGCTATTTGTTTGTGCAGTGATGTTTGTTGTTAATGTTTGCAGTGGATGTTATACGCATCTTCCCAGAGTGATTGGAGGGTCTGAAACTACAGGTCACTTACCTCAGAGGGGCTCTGGCTTTTAAAAATAAAGCTACACATTAATATTTCAGGGCTAGGCTAAACTCCTGAAAAAAAAAGAACACATGACACACAAAGGCAAAGCAGAGCTGCAAGTCTATATGTTAAAAAAACTGGCTAGGTAGAAGTCAGAAACCAGGCTTGGAATTGGTAGATATTAATTATTGTTTTATATACTTAATTGCAGTTCTGTATACTATATCTTTTAAAAAGAAGAAAAAAGAAAGGGCAAATTTAATGTTTGTTCATTGTTATTTTCATAAATGTTAAGTGTCACAAGTTGGGAGCATACCGTCAAAGATGTGAACTCTCTCAGTTCTTTAAGAAAATTATTTGATATCTCTCTTTGAATTAAATAGAAGTTATGTTTAGAGTTGAGGGACTGGACATGTTAAAAAATAATTCCCCTTCTCCCCTCTCCCTCCACCCTCAGAAAAGCCCTCTAAAGTAATAATAGACATTCTTTTAGAATCTTTAAAGAAGCTGAGACATTTTATAAAGGTGGGTATGTAAGATAGCAAAATGATATTACAAGCCACAAAAGCACATTTGTTCTGATACATCATGAATCTCTGTTCTCTTTTGTTTTCCTTATGGCACATTACTGTCTTCCTCACCTTCACCTCCTGCAGGAAGAGGCATCTCTCCATTGCCAAGTGAGGAAAGGCCTCTTTTTACAATTGGAGGTGTCCCAATTGAAGGGGAAGGAGATGGAAAAGGAGGACCCAGAAGGACCTGGACCTGGCAAGAGAGCATGGAAAGGCCCCCATCCCATCCAACCTGGGAGCGGTGTTGAATTCTGGGAGACAACTGTGCCAGAGATCTGGGATCAGGAGCCCCTGAACTCAGAAGTACTTTGTCAACACTTCCGGCAGTTCCGCTACTATGAGGCTGAAGGACCCCGAGAGGTTTGCAGTCAGTTGCACGGACTTTGCAACCACTGGCTGAAGCCGGAGAGGCACTCCAAGAAGCAGATTCTGGACCTGGTGATCCTAGAGCAGTTCCTGACCATCCTGCCCATGGAAATGCAGGTCTGGGTTAGAGGATGCGGGCCAGAGACCAGTTCCCAGGCAGTGGCCCTGGCTGAAGGTTTCCTCCTGAGTCAGGCAGAGGAGAAGAGGCAGGGAGAACAGGTGAGGGTGTTTCTTTCCAGGTATGTCCAAATCAAGTAACAATATCTGGCTTTTTCTAAAGCTTCCTTGCCCAATATTTGTCCAGGTATTAATAATCCAGAATGGAAATTTAAAAAGTTGCTTCACCAGCCACCATTCCTGAGGAATTTTTTTATCCCTAAAGATTATTCACCAGAATTCAAAGAAAACCCTATCAGATCTGCTTATGGAAAGGTGCAGAGTCTGGGAGTGGGGTGGGATCTTTTCCTTGGTGTCTTCCATTCCATCTCATATACATCTCCCCCATTGCTGTTTCAGATGTGGAGTCCATCGGTGAAGATAAAAGCTGAGTTCTCTAGGACAGAAAGAGCTCTGATGGAGGAAGGGCAGCATGCCCAAGATACCATCTCAGGTGGTAAGGAGTCAGTGCCTGGATGGGATTAGAGCAAACAGTGAATTCGATGGGTATAAATTAGAGAAAATAATAAAATACTTCTTCACACAACTTGTGGCACTCAGTCATATATTCTGATCGGCAAGTTGGCCAAAGATGAATACTTAAATCTGGTGACTGGAGCTGAGAATGTGAAAGACTGATCTTTCTACAAACCTGAAAAGGGCCCCAGGTTTGCAGAAAAAGTTGGAACCCAAAATGAATACATTGGGGAGTTTAAAAACCAGCAAAAAGATCAAAAGGTTCACCTGTAATTTTAAGCAGTGAAGTTTCTCAGTGGCTGTTCCACAGGCTTCCAAGACTTGGTACTCTCAGTAAAAGCAGGGGGAAGGCGCTTTGCAAGCCTATTTTGGCCTTGTGGGAGGACTGTTTGGGCTCTGACCTGGCAAGTGGTGCCATTTCAGGTTGGGAACTTACTGAAGATTTTGTGAATGAAAGTGAGAAGGGCAGGGTTTGTGGCAGGGAGAGAGGGGGAGGCCTCAGCTGAAAATAATGCCATAGACTCCATCTTCCAAAACAACCATTTTCTCCAGGGGGTCAGATCTCTGTCTCGTGGAGTTTAGTTGCAATGCTGGAGGATATTCAGCTCCCACCTGGAGATTGGAAACCTAGGCCTGGCAGCAAACTCTGCATGACACGATACCACCCAATTTGCATGATTCAACTAGGCCTGGCTAGTTTGTTCAACATCAGTCACCCTATGAGAGCCAGAGTGGTGCAGCAGTTAGTGCTTCAGAGTATTGTCTGGGAGACCCAGATTCAAATGCCCACCTTCCCATGGATGCTCACTAGGTGATTTGGACTGGTCATGTACTTTCAACCTATATTTCACAGAGTTGTTATGTTAAACTACTTTGGTCCCCACTGTGGAGAAAGGTTGGGTAAAATGAGGTAAATAAATAATAAATATAACTAAAGATGGAAGGCAGGTAAAAGGTAGGATGGTGAATGACTGGGTAGGAGAAAATGTGGCAGGGAAAGGGAAGAGGGTATGGGTGTTGGCAGGGAGAGAGAAAGAGGGAATAGTGTGGGCAGGGGATTACATGTGAAAGTGAGAGGTCACCCCAGAAATCGTTCAAGAAATCGTTCAAGCCCAATCATACTAGTGGGCTTGGCCAGTGGTCACACAACTAGACCACAGTTTTGCAGTTGCTGGGGATGAAAAAGCTTAACATAGAAAGTTGTGAAGGAGATAATGTTGCCACCTCCCAGTTAGCCCTTGAGACTGACTCCAAAGCTAACACAGAATGTAGTGGCCACACTCCTCACAGGTAAATCTGTGAGAAAGCATATGACACCTGTGTTCTGGAAACTGCACTGGTTGCCATGGGAATTCCAAGTCAGGTTCAAGATTGTGTTTATAACCTTTAAGGCCCTGAGTAGTCAGAGACCATCATATCTACAGAACCACATCACTCCATATTGCCCATAGAAAACGCTTTGGTTTTCTGACAGAAACCTTCTGGTTGTCCCTGGCCTCAAGGATGTGCAACCAGCCTCGACCAGAGCCAGGGCTTTTCAGCCGTAGCTTCAGCCTGGTGAAACTCTCTGTCAGCTGACATCAGGGCCCTGCAGGATCTTAAACAATTCCACAGGGCCTGTAAGATGGAGATGTTCCACCAGGCCTTTGGTTGAGGGCTATCGTGTGTCCCAATACCATCTACTGGCCTCCCCGCAACCCGTTATCTTCAGCGCTGCCCTGTCTTGAAGTCGCCTGTGCTTGAATAGTTCTGCAAGGGCTCATATGTGATCTGGACTGAGTGGGTTTTTAATAAGCTTAAATTTTGATCGTTCTGAGTTTTAAATGATAGTTATATCTTATGTATTAATGGAATTGTTTTTAAATGTTTGTGTGCTGCCCTGAGCCCAACTTTGGTCAAGGAGGGCGGGATATTAATATAATAAATAAATAACCTTGGCATTTGAGAGTAGACCCTGAGAGGGTTCTCAGAAGTGTATAATGCCTTAGACTTCATAGCAACCATTTTCACCTGGAATATTAGGTTGTCAATCTCTGAATGGACACTGGAGATCACCTGGAATTACTTCTTCTCTCCAGATGACAGAGATCAATTCCCCTGGAGAAAATGACTGTACTGGAGAATTAACTCTGTGGCATTATACCCTGCTGACATAGCTTCTCTCCCCAAACCTTGCCCCCACGACATCATGAATTTTGCAAGCTGTACCTGGCAACCCTACAGGGAGAGCTGATCTTCAGGCCTCACCTGGAAGTTGGCAACCACAGAAGAAAAGAAAGAAGCAGAAAAAGGAGAGGCTATGGGGCTTTCAGGAAACTGAAAGAATAAATTGTGGGGGAGGGGAAAACTAGATACCTCCTTCAAATCCTTGTTGGTTGCCATTTCTGTTCACTAATAGTGATGCCTGTAACAGAGGATTGGACATAGTCATGGAAGTAGTTCCTCGTTCACTAATAGTGATGCCTGTAATAGAAGATTGGACATAGTCATGGAGGCAGTTCCTCACACTGATTGCATCTTTTCCCAATGAGAACGACTTAAGGTGGCACAAAAGAAATGATAGACAAATCTTGACTGAGCTCTTCAATCTTGTGAATAAGTGGAGCCTGCACATTCTGGGGAGAGTGCTCTGAAATCTGGTTACTAGGTGCCAGGAAATCTTTCCAGGGCATCTGACAACTGCTGTGGGAAATAGGATGGTGGTCTAGGGTTGCCAGGCTGTCGTCTGACATTCTCAGCACCTTTGGGGTGAGGCTTAGGGTGGATGTGATGTCACATTATGTTCTGCCTGACTGAAAACTTGGATTTGACATTAGTGGGTCATCAGATTCTCTGGGAACACAGTGGTATTACCCTCAGTTTGCAGATGCACTAAAGTCACACCTGGATTTTTTGTGATGGCAAGTCACTGCGCAATGTCATTTTTGCTTCCATTTTTCCTCACACCAACCTGGATTTAGGGGCAGGTGCAAAGACCCAGCTGGTGGGAGAACAGCATATCTGGCCCTTTGGTTTGATCCAGCAGAGTTCTCTCATATTTTTAAGCTCCAAAGTTCACTAGACAAGTTTCAAGCATTGCAAAAGTCTGAACCGTGTCAGCAGCATTTGTAGCCCCCCAAGGTTCATGGGTGCCTTGTGCTTCTCTTCCATAAGTGTTACAGTTCTTTTTGAGTGTACATAGTGCAAGATTACACAGCCCTGAGAATTGGTGTGTGTGTGTGTGTGTGTGTGTGTTTCACACTAGCAAACAGAACAGGAAGTGGAGGCTATTACCCTTTCTACTAATTTTCTGTCCCTCACAGTCAGTCAAGAGGCAGTGTTGCTCCATTTTCTTTGTGAAGCCGTGGAAACAGCTGCTGCTGCTGCTTCAGTCCAGGTAGGGATGAAGAATGGGGTGGGGGGATAATCTCCACCCTTCTTTAACAGGGGGGCTTTTCTCCTGCAGTTAGTGCTGAGGGGTCCAGTCAAGAGGCTCTGAACCCCACTCCTTATACACATGCCAACATACACATCAGTTATCCTACCAGAAAGCCCCCTTCCAAAGTGCCATCTCTTCCTGGAATGATCTTCCTGGGATGATCTCAGGCATGCTTTTCCTCTCAGTCTCCAGTTTCCTTTGAGGAGGTGAACATGTGTTTCACTGAGGCAGAGTGGGCCCTGCTGGATCTGGACCAAAGAGCTCTCTACATGGAAGTAATGCTGGAGAATTACAAGAGTGTGGCCTCTCTGGGTAAGAAACTTTCATAGGTTGCAAAGGCCCATATTGCTCCCTTTGAGATGATGCACAGCTCAAAATAATGAACAGCCATCCATTGTTTTGAGACCTTCCCCACTACAGGAGGCTCTCAACCCTGATCAGAAGGACTTCAAACTGAGTTATGTGTGGGAGGGAGGATTCAAGCACACAAAAGTTCATCGAGTGATAGTGATGATAGTCCAAAGGTTATAGAGAGAACTGAGAAAATAGGTCAAGAAGCCAACAATGGGAGGGGAAAAACCTTAAAGAAGAAGAAGAGTTTGGATTTATATCCCCCCTTTCTCTCCTGTAGGAGACTCAAAGGGGCTTACAATCTCCTTGCCTTTACCCCTTCAAAACAAACATCCTGTGAGGTGAGTGGGGCTGAGAGAGCTCCGAGAAGCTGTGACTAGCCCAAGGTCACCCAGCTGGCGTGTGTGGGAGTGCACAGGCTAATCTGAATTCCCCAGATAAGCCTCCACAACTCAAGCGGCAGAGCTGGGAATCAAACCCGTTTCCTCCAAATCAGAGTGCTCCTGCTCTTAGCCACTACGCCACTGCAGCCAGAGGAAATGCACCGTGACCTTCGATGTCTACACCAATGCACAGATCTTGAGAAATAGACAAGATGAACTCGAACTCTTAACACAGCAAAACAAATATGATATTGTAGGTATCACTTAAACCTGGTGAGATGAGTCTCATGATTGGAACATAAGAATTGAATAGTATAACCTATTTCAGAGAAACAGATCAAATAGGAAAGGAGGAAGAGTAGCATTATACGTAAAATATTATTACAGCTGTGAGTAGGTCCATGACTTAAATCCTGCAAGCCAGGTTGAGAGCATTTGGGTAAAAATTAAGGGGAAGAGAAACAGCACTGATCTCATTTTGGCCAGTCTGAAGAGATGAATGAAGGGGGGAACTCACTGAAGAGGAATTCAAACAAATAACTGGGATGTGTAGGGGGTTGGACCTGATGGCCCTTGGGATCTCTTCCAATTCTATGATACTTACTGCTTTTAGGAGGCCTCAAGGTTGTGGGGTGATTGCGAAAGCAATATTCAACATGGCCAAGCAAGGCAACCCGAGCTACCTCGCTTGCCTAGGACAAGTCAGGCCAGTGTTGTGGCCATTACCCAAGCAAAAGAGAGTGTCCTGTTTTGAGGCCAGTGCCGAACTGAGAAACCCTCAGAAAAACTCTCAGTTGCCATACATACATTACAACACAGTTGTCCTCCTGATGGGATTGTGGTCATCCCCTCTGACTGTGATCTGGAATGGATCCGTCCTCCTTGCATTGTTTGGGCTTTAATCATTATCAGGTTTCCATTCTTCCGGGAAAAGAACATCTCTTCCTTAGATTTCTTCCCTTCCCCATATAAGGCCAATCACTTTCTGTCTCTCTCTGTCTCTGTCTGTCTGTCTGTCTGTCTCTCTCTCTCTCTGCCAAAGGAGCCAGGAAGGTAAGAGAGAGTATGGTGGAAAAAGAGAAAGGCCTTACATCTGAAGGAAGCCTGGATAGTTTCTCTAGAGGACCTGAAGAGAATATTTCCTTCCCAGATGAGCTGGCTGCAAGTGAGTATCCTCCATGGTTATGTCAAAAGAATTGGCAAGGAATCGCCCTGGATGATTTCTGCTTCACTTCTTTGCAACTCTTCATTTGACAGAGTCATACAGTCTTCTGGGAAAGACTTCCTAGGGCCGTGGTGGTGAACCTATTGGCAGGAGCTAATGGGAATTGTAGTCCATGAATATCTGGAGTGCCATAGGTTCGCCATCCTAGGGCCTGCAGTTTGGGAGGCTCCAAAGCTGAGCTCAGCTGTGGTTCTTGAAGGGCTGCTGTATATTTAAACATGGGATATTCCAGCAAAGGTGTGTAGGTTATTTAAGAACAGACCTTTTCCTACAGCCATCACTTAGCTGCCTTTGTAGCTTAACTTCCCTTCCCCAAACTGACAGTTCCAAAAAACTATGGCGATCACACAGTGAAATCCCCCCCGCCCCTTGCAAATGTTGAAAACTACCTTTTCATGACTTTCATCACAAGGAAATTCTCTGGGCAGTTGCAGGACTGTATGTCATGGTAACTGCTTGCAAAGATACAGCATGGTATACTGGTTAAGATCAGTGGATTCTAACCTGAGGACAGGGGTTCAAGTCCCTAGTCCTCCACTTGAAGCCTTCTGGCTGACCATGGTTCTCTCTGAATTCTCATTCCCATACATTTCACAGGGTTGTGGGGAGGAGAAAGTAATGTGATTTGTAAGCCACAATGAGACTCATTTGGAGAGAAAAGCGGTATAAAAACCTTATCTTCTTTTCTTCTATTTAATATTCAATAATCAATTCAAAAGAGCTTTACAACAGTTCATCTATGAACAGTGGGGGAGCCATTCTTTGCTATGTTTGCCCCTGAAGGTGCATATGGGAAGTTTGGGGTGGGATAGGCAGAATATAAAAGCTGCTCACTTAGGGAGTCTGACTTGGGATAAAGTGTGACTAGCAGCCCATTTTTGGGAGGTGGGGATGGGAATCTGATCAAGGAAATGCAAACCCATAAATGAGCAGGTTCTGATGGATGTCTTGGCTTCTTGTGTAGGTGGTGACTGGGCCTCTTACTTACTTCCAGCAGGACATATAGAGGAGAGAGTTGGGGGATTCCAGGGTTTTTTTGTGCAAAAAGCCAAGGAAGAAGACTTCAAAGGAAACTTCAGGGATGGAGATGGACCAAAGAGTCAAGTGGGAAACCATGCAGACAAGAGAAGGGATAAGCCTGCTGTCTTCCAAAGAGAAGGTTTCTGCAAAATCCCAGTCCGAGAAGCAGGGTCAACCAAAACAAAAAAGAACAAAGGCCTCCATGCTAACCAGAAAACCCAATCCACGGAAATTGAAAATGAAAATGTGGCCTTTGAAAAGACCATCTGTAAGAACATCAGTGTTATTTCCAATCGGCAAACTCCCCCAGGAGAGAAACCATATGATTGCTTGGAGTTTGGAAAGAGGTTCAGTCAGAAATCAACCCTAACTTCACATCAAAGAATTCATTCAGGTGAGGAGCTGCATAATTGGGTTAGACTGCAAGCCGGTTCTTTGATGTAACAGATTTCCATGTCTCTTTAACGTATGTATTTATTAACCTTTAACATGCAGCAAGGAAAAGCCACTGAAATGGTCAGACCTCCTTGTGTGGGTGCTAATGGGACCTCTCTTTTTATTCCAGCAGAACATGAGCAGGGGAATGAATTGGATGAGGAAGTGCATCAGCTATTGCCAGAGAATGTCAGGAAAGAAGATTTGAAAGGAAACATCAGGAATCAAAGTGAAATGAAGAAGCAGAAAGAAAGTCAAGTGGTCAAGAAGAAAGATACACCCATTCTTGACCAAGGTCAGGATTTCTACGAAGTAATTCACATGATGGAAGAATCATATAAGTGCTTGCAATGTGGAATGAAATTCTCAAATCAAACCCAATATGATATCCATTTGCAAATTCACAGTGGAAAGAAGACTCATCAATGCTTGGAGTGTGGAAAGAGCTTTCTTTATAGAGCAGAGATCCTTAGGCATCAAAGAAAACATACAGAAGAGAAACATTACAACTGTTTAGATTGTAGCAAATGCTTCTCACAGAAATCAGGCCTTGTTCAACACCAAATAATTCATTCAGAAGAGAAGTCACTGATCTGCTTAGAGAGTGGAATGACTTTCTCTGGTGGAAGAATTAGTAATGTACATATTCCAAAGCACAGTATAATGGGACATAGATGCTTTCGGTGTGGAAAGTACTTCAAAAACAGATTACTGCTCCTTGTGCACCAAAGACTCCACACAGGAGAGAAACCTTTTGAATGTACAGAGTGCAGGAAGAGATTCAGTTGCAATGGCAGTCTTAAAAAGCATCAAAGAACTCACACAGGGGAGAAACCATTTGAATGCTCAGAGTGTGGAAAGAGATTCAGTCAGAGTAGCCATCTTGCAAATCATGTAATCAAACACACAGGGGAGAAACCTTTTGAGTGCACAGATTGCAGAAAGAGATTCAATCGGAGTAGCAATCTCAAAATGCATCAAAGTACACACACAAGGGATAAACTTTTTAAATGCTCAAGGTGTGAAAAGAGGTTCAGTCGGAGTGGCCATCTTCATGAGCATGAAAAAACTCATACGGGAGAGAAACCTTTTCAGTGCTCAGAATGTGGAAAGAGATTCAGTCAGAGTGGCCATCTTCATGAGCATGAAAAAACCCATACGGGGGAGAAACCTTTTGAATGCTCTAAGTGCGCAAAGAGATTCAGTCAGAGTGGCCATCTTCATGAGCATGAAAGAACTCACACAGGGGAGAAACCTTATGAATGCTCAGAGTGTGCAAAGAGATTCAGTCAGAGGCGCAGTCTTCAAAAACATCAAAGAACTCACACTGTGGAGAAACCTTTCAAATGTTCACAGTGTGGAAAGAAGTTCAGTGACAGTGGCCATCTTCAAAGACATGAAAAAACCCACACAGGGGAGAAACCTTTTGAATGCTCACTATGTAGAAAGAAATTCAGTCAGAGCTATCATCTTCAAATGCATGAGAGAACCCACACAGGGGAGAAACCTTTTGAATGTTCAGAGTGCGGAAAGAGATTTAATCGGAATGGCAATCTTCAACAGCATCTAAAATCCCACTCAGGGGAGAAACCTTTTGAATGCTCCGAGTGTGGTATGAGGTTCAGCTGGAACTGCCATCTTCAACAGCATCTAAAAACCCACACAGGGGAGAAACTTTTTGAATGCATAGAATGTGAAAAGAGGTTCAGTTGCATTGGCAATCTTCAAAAACATAAAAGAACCCACACTGGGGAGAAACCTTTTGAATGCTCAGAGTGTGCAAAGAGGTTTAGTGAAAGTGGCAGTCTTTCAAAGCATTTAAGAATCCACACAGGGGAGAAACCTTTTGAATGCTTAGAGTGTGGAAAGAGATTCAGTGAGAGTAGCCATCTTCAGAGGCATGAAAAAACCCACACAGGGGAGAAACCTTTTGAATGTTCAGTGTGTAGAAAGAAATTCAGTCAAAGCTATCATCTTCAAATGCATGAAAGAACCCACACAGGGGAGAAACCTTTTGAATGCTCAGAGTGTGGAAAACGATTCAATCGGAGTGGCAATCTTCAACAGCATTTAAAAACCCATACAGGGGAGAAACCTTTTGAATGCTCAGAATGCGGAAAGAAATTCAGTCGGAGTTGCCATCTTCAACAGCATCTTAAAATCCATATAAGGAGAAACTTTTTAAATGTTCAGAATGCAAAGAGATTCAATGAGAGTAGAAGTCTCCAAAGGCATCAAAGAGCACACAGATAGGATAAATATTTGGAATGCTTTGAATATGTAAAGAGATTCTGTTAGATGCAGTTTTGATGACCAGTTAAGAACTAACACAAAGGAGAAAACTTTTGAATGTTGAGATTAAGGCCCCTATCCCTCCCTCAGTTAAGACACCCCAATTTAATACCCAATCTTCTGTTAATTCTTTGGAAGGGCACCCCCTTGAAAACCCAGAGTGCAATGATGAAATATTTGGGATACATTTGAGGGAGCGCTCCTGGTTGTCATGTCCGGAGCACATGTCATCACGGAGGCAGGTCATCAGAAGGGCTTTTACATACACACACACAGCTCCAAGGCAGGCATACAGTCATATCTCTAGTTCAAAGGTATTTCATCAAACAAGATAATTTCCAGTTAACAGGTAATCTCTGAACCATCAAAGCAGCCCAACAGCTGATTGAGTCAAACACATTCGATGTTTTGAAAACTTCCCCGTTTTGGAATGTCAAGTGTCATTTGTGACTTTCCCTGCTAAATTTTGAGGCAATTATTTCAAACTCCCCAGTCAATTTTAAAGTTTATTTCTTGAACCAGTCATAATCATGGGAAAGTCCAGTTCCATGCTTAACTATGGAACTTTCCCACATAGAAGGGGAGAGTTGGCCAGGTCTTTGAAAAGGGTGTACCACGTTTTGCACATTACCTGTATACTCCTGCAACAGCTTTGCAAGACCCTCTCTGTCTCTCTCCTTGGACATTTGCTACCTGGACTCTCTGCAATTCTCAGCTTATTGCTCACCTTGGATCAGGTAATATTAGCCTATCTCCTCCTTTATCTTTCCTCTTCCCCCTCCCACAATTTTCCCCCCATGCTCAACTTTATGTCCATGTGCTAGAACAGTGGTTCTCAACCTTCCTAATGCCGTGACCCTTTAATACAGTCCCTCGTGTTGTGACCCCCAACCCTAACATTTATCCATTTTACAGATGGAGAACACTGATGCAGAGAGTCTTAGGCGACCCCCAGGTTGAGAACCACTGTGCTAGAACTTAAGGAATCATCTCTCAATCAAGGCATCCACAACTCTCAGTTTGCATGACAAGGCTGTTAATAAGAAGACCTTTTGGAGGTCATTCATATGAAAAAGATCTGATGATATTTCATACACTAATTTTACTTAGAGGGGAGGCACCAGCAGACGAGGATATGAGGGAAATGGTGCAGAAATATTCCACCTGACTCACAGCTCACATGAGGGAAGTAGAGCACAGGAGAGCTGCAAGAGGCAGGTCTGAGAGACCTTTCCTCACTTCCCCAGGTCAGTGGAAGTACTCGGGCATTCAAGGGGAGAGGGGTAGAAAGCATCAAGGAGGCAAGATGGGTGTTGCTTTTGAAGTTACAAGCCCACCAGTGCGGCAGATCTTGGGCTGGCCAGGCTTGGTGCTTTGATGGTTCAGTCTCACATGCAATCTGACCAGACCTCCCAGGGATATCAGCTGGCTTGTCCCACCTTCAGCTCTTTGTGTATAATAACTGGGTGTCATCAAGTCTCAGTCGACTCATGATAACTTTAGCATTTCCTACCTCTGCATAGCAAAATTGAACTTCCTTGGTAGTCTTCCATCCAAATACTAGCCACTCATAACAGTATGAACGCAAAAGAATATATACACTGAGGAAGAGTATTCTTTCGAAAACGCTCTACAGCGCGCCAGCGTTCTGCAAAGGTGATGCAAAAGTGATTGCAAAGTTTATTCAGCGCCCTTTGCTATTGAATCTAACATTCTTCCAGCGTTTTGGAAAGGGCTTGTCTTCTCCAACACGTCTAATTTACGATCTTCTGGTGGTTGGTAAGTGACCGGCTCCCACATGCCTACGTGATTCATCTACACCATCACTAACTGACTTCTGAAACATTGCCTCTACTCATGAATGGTCTCCTATCTGTGGGATTTATGAATGAACTTGATTCCAGTGCTATTTTATAAGAATGTATTTATAATACTATTAATACGTTTAGACTTGTCATTCATGCTATAAATCAGTGTGTTGTAACTTCCCTGTTTTGGGCGAGTGTTTTTCTGGAGGTAGCCCATCCAGTTTCCGTGTTTTTCAGACTTAGTACAAACAGAGACACAACTCAGTGGCCAAGATGATCCACTGGAATTTATGCAAGAATTACAACATAAGAACAGCTAAGAACTGGTGGGAACATTGTCCAGAGAAAGTAATGAAAAATGAGAAGGTCACGATCCTGTGGGACTTTCGAATCCAAACGGACAAAGTGTTGAAACACAATACACCAGACATCACCGTGATCGAGGACAAGAAAGTGACCATCATCGACATAGCAGTCCCCAGCAGTGGCGTACCTGCCTAGGGACAGGGGGTACCCTAGGTCCCTGGGCGCCCCCCATTTGGTCACGTGGGGGGGCACCATTTCAGGCTCGTTTGTGTGTTTTTAAATTTTTAAGTGTTTTTTACGTTTCAGCCTGCAGGGGGCGCATTTTTAAGGCTAGCGCAGGGGTAGGGAACCTGCGGCTCTCCAGATGTTCAGGAACAACAATTCCCATCAGCCCCTACCAGCATGGCCAATTGGCCATGCTGACAGAGGCTGATGGGAATTGTAGTTCCTGAACATCTGGAGAGCCGCAGGTTCCCTACCCCTGGCGGCATCTAAATTTCAGGGTACCATCCAGAGACTGTCCTGATGATACCACCCAAGTTTGGTGATGTTTGGATCAGGGGGAGCAAAATTATGGACCCCTAAAGGGGGTGCCCCATCCCCATTGTTTTCAATGGGAGCTAACAGGAGATGGGGGCTACCCATTTGAGAGACCATAACTTTGGTCCCCCTGAACCTAACTTCACCAAACTGGGTGGCATCGTAAGAATAGTTACCAGATGATACCCTGAAATTTTGGTGTCACTAGCTTTAAAAATACACCCCTTACAGGCACCCCAAGAAATTTGCCCAAGATTCTTTGTTTTGCAGTGACTTTGCTCCATTGTAGCCAATGGGGAATTTCTGAGTGTGTAGGCAGGCTGCACATTTTTGAAGATAGAGGCACCAGACTTTCAAGGTGGCTCAGGAGGCCCTCCTGGTAATAGTATCCAGGTTTGGAGACCTTTGCTTCCGGGGGTTCAATTTTATGGGCCCCAAAAAGGCTTGTTTTGTTTCCCCGCTCCTGCACATGAAAGACTGCGGGCTGAGTTCTCTCCGAACACTCTCAACTCCCACCCCCCACTCCAGAAGCAAAACTGTGGGATCCATGTTGTTCAAAAGCATAGGTATCTTAAGAGCATCAGTTAGATTGTTATACAGAAATGGGATAAGTGCAGATTGTGACATTCTGATTTTTGCAAACCTTACACAATGAAAGAGGGTATGATCGAAGGTGTCTCCACCTGACCCATATTGCATGGACATAGCCTCCTCTGTTTATCAATGTGTTGATATCTGCCATAGAGCAGCATAGAAGGCATTAGATTGAATCTGGCCAGTGTTAAAGCTCTTCTTAATTTAGGGTTGGTGATCCACTGTAAATAATTGGCTATGTGTACTTGTTCAATTGGAATAAGCAGGGTCAGGGTGGGAACAAGTTTTCCTCTAGCAGCTGTTATTATCATATCCCCGACATACTCTTGTTCTAATAGCTTAGTTTTCAAGCAGCTATATGCTTCTGATAGGGAAAGAGGGACTAACGACTCTAATGAAAAGCCAAGAGTGTTGATTTTTCCCTCAACTAGTTTCAGCCACCCAGAATTTGCATAGTCGGAAAGCATGAGGTGTAACAAACTGGAGTGATCCTGCAAATAGTGGATACGTAGCCAGTATCTGACAGTTCTCAGCCAGGCCATCGTGGCATATGATATTTGCCCGAGTTCTAAACATAGGGCTGCAGTGTGCCAAAATATAAGCCTTTTTTAAATTGTCAGAATGCTTTCTTTTGTTCAGTAATAGAATTTTTTAATTTTCTTCCCATAAAAGAACAATATATACACTTTCATAACAAACAATACATTAATGCAAACTAAAAGCAAACTACAAAGAACACACACTCAACCCCCCCAAAACACAATTCTTCCAATAACTGAACTCAGCCTATTATAACTAATCAAATTACACACCATAAAACTATATAATGACTTCCTGCTATTTCATTGTTTAATTCTAATCCATTCTAGGTTTACGCATCTCTTTAAAGTAAAACAATTTATCAATTACACACTGTATCATTACCAATATTCTAATTCAATCTGCTGTTTTCTTTTAGAACTCAAATCCTGTAATTATTCTTTTCTACCCTATTTCAATATAGTCTGTAAAATGTTTCCAGTTTTCTGCAAACTTCTCTGTATTATTATCCATTAATAAAGTTGTTAATTTGGCTATTTCTGAATATTTTGTGACTTTCTGTATCTGGTCTTCCTTTGTTGGAATTTTTTCATATCTCTATTTCTGTTCATACAACGTCCATGCAGCAGTAGACAGATACATGAAGAGCAATCTGAATTAATTTGGGATGACACCTCCCAGTAGTCCCAAAAGCAAAACTCTGGATTTTTCACCATTCTTATTTTTAATATATCTTTTGTATTTCTTTGAGTATCATGTCCCAAAAGGATTTAGCAAAAGGATTTAGCCATGTTAATGCACCACATATGAGAAAAGGATCCCTTATGGTTGTAACTGTCAGAATGCTTTTGAGTTCTGTTGTGGATGAGAGGTGCAGAAACCTGCCAGTGCAATTTTCCAATCCAAACATCTAACACAAAGGAAAGTGACATCAGTCCCTAGGTTTCAAAAGCTGGATGTGTGTTCCTTCTCCATGCATGAGTTTCAGGCGGGTTTGGAGCTGCAACTGCTTCAGTGACTGTGAGGGAAGACGTGTTGTGGGACATAAGAGGAAGGGGAGTGTGTCCCTTTTGACTCTCTGTTAATAACTTAGACGGTGGTATACTTCTGTGCCAAGATGGTAATTGGAGGCATCATACTCTGGGGGTTCCAGTCCTATCTGGCTGGAGGGTCCCTAAAGTGGAGCTAAGGAACCCTTGCTTGACACATGCCACAAGGTACCCAAGGGTTCTCTCTTGTCCCCTATGCTTTGCAGTCTGCAATGTTCTGTTGGACTTTGAGAGTCCAGACAGTGTCTCTGCTGGTGTCTGGTTAGGGCTCAAGGTCACACATGGGCCAAGAGGACCATCCTGCCACATATCTGCCTTATGTTAATGCACCTTTTTTGTTCAATCACTGTGCTGGTAACATACCGGTAGTTAAGTAGGCAACCTCACCGTGGATCTCCGGAAGGAGGCTTCAGGCAGAAGACCATCTCTTGCCCTTGAGACACTCAGAACACCATAACAAAGCTACTCACACGTTTTTGTTCTAATCTGTGGGAAGATGGGAGGGGGGGTGGAGCAGGAAAAGATGGGAATAAATACATTTGCAGGAGCCAGGATCCTCTTTCCCTTCTGACATGTTGCTATCTGCTCTTTACTGAATATT
Organism: Sphaerodactylus townsendi; assembly: GCF_021028975.2. Taxonomy (NCBI): domain Eukaryota; kingdom Metazoa; phylum Chordata; class Lepidosauria; order Squamata; family Sphaerodactylidae; genus Sphaerodactylus; species Sphaerodactylus townsendi. The sequence goes on from NC_059427.1 coordinate 5,623,315, forward strand.
CACAGAGTTTTCATAATCAAGTGAAGTAAATGCTCTCCCCACCCCAAAATCTGCCCCTCCTACTGCTCCCCAATCCTGAGCAATGAGTCAGTAAATTGGCATCCTACTCTTATGTGGTTTTCTCTGGTTGGAGAATGCTACAGGAATCTTTAGGGGAATAAATGTGTTTGCAGGAGTCAGGATCCTCTTTCCCTTCTGGGAAAGGGAAATGTTTACCCAAACATTTATTAAGCAGTGGACGATCCTTCTAGAAAGCCTTTTTGCTTCATTTCTCTTGAAATTCTGCTCTCTTCCTTATTTAATGGTTTAAATATCATTTATACCCTACTTTTCTCTGCAGTGGTAGTTTGTTACATTCTCCCCTCCTTCGATTTATCCTCACAACAACCCTATAAGGCATGTCAGAGTGAGAGTGTGCTGGCCCAAGATCACACAGCCAGTTTCTGTAGCATGGTAAGGTTTCGAACCTGCGTCGAACCTGTATCTCCCAGATGCAGTCTGACATTCTAACCAGTACATTACTTGCTGCCTCCCAATGTCAGACCTACTTAAAATAGTGCCCAGGGTGAGAACTAAAATTGTGCCCCCTGCTGCCCAGGGAGAGAGAGGTGGGAAGTTCTATCCACCCCACCCCTTCGTCATGCCCTCCCCCCACAGCAGGAATGCTGGTTCAGGCACAGAAGGGAGGCCGGGATGAGCGGAGTAGGCAAGCGATTGGGTGGGTGAGTTAGCGGTGCAAGCACAGCAGACGAGTGAGTGGGACAGGAGAGTGGTGGCAGTGGTGAGTGAGGCAAGCAAGTGGGGCGGGCAGGCAAGTGGCAAGCGGGGCAGGCCGGCAAGCGGTTGCAGCAGGCAAACAAGTGGGATCGGTGGCAGTGGCAGGAGTGAGAGCAGGGTGGGCAAGCTGCAAAATGCACCCTCCCCCCACGTGACCCAGGCAAATGGCACTTCAGCCCCTCCATTTTAAATTCTCCCCTCTAAGTACTGCTCTCTGTGGTCCCTTGTAGGGCAGTAGGTAGGAAGCAGAGATTGAACATTTTCAGTGGTGGTTCCTCATCCATGGAATGACCCTCGCCCTGGAAGCTTTCTTGGAGGCTGCCACAGCATCTTTTCACCAGGCCAAAACATTTCATTTTATCCAGGTTGTAACTTAGGGTTTCATCTTTTAAGCTGTTTTATGGCATGCTGAGCACTATTTACTGGGTATTTCTGAGGATATTCATTGGCTATTTTGTGCTCTCCTAACGCCTCTGCCTTGATTTAAATTTTAATACTGATAATTTATGGCATTGTTGCTCCTTCAATAACCTGTATATGTCTTGAAAGTCAAGCACCCCAAATGTGACTGTCCCACTCTCACAACCAGGGAGCTATTTTGCAAAAGATCACTTGATCACTTACCTGTTTCTTTAAAACTACCCTAGCACTGCCGCCTCCGCCCCTCACCTGCCCGCACTGACAACTCCCCACTGATGTGGCACAAAGGAGCCTGAAGTGGCTGTGGTAAATCAGGCGGTCCTCTTTGTTGATGCCACTCTAGGAATTTCCTCCTTCCCTATACTGATTCTCTGCACAGGGCAACAGGGGCCTCCTCCTTGCTTAACCTTTCCATAGGGTGCATCTGTTTACACAGTAACCCTCACTCCATTTTCTCTGCAAAATGCAGAAAAGGGAAAGCAGGATTTGATTCCCTTTTCCATCAGTTTTTCTTTTGTTTGAGAGTCTGAGGGATCCTGAAGTACAGAAGATTAGAAGAGAGGTAATCTGGAGTCACTGGATGCAAAGTAATCCCTGTATATATACCGGGAAAATACCATCTTCTGTTCTTTAAGAAAGGAGGATGCAGAAAAACTTCTGGCTGCGCTCACTGGCTTGAACCACATATATAAAGCATTTCCCAGCCATACGTTGTATTGCTTTGCTTCCTCTCAAGAGGACAGTTGGTTCTAGGCTGTGGCTTTATCTGGGGTGGGGGAGGTGTTCCTCTCCCCCCAGATGTGAATGAAAGCCAAACAAGCTTCATGGTGCATGGCTCTACCCTGCCCATAACTTTTTCTTCTCATGTTGCTTCAGGGGTTCATCTGAAAGGTTGCTGCAGTGCAGGGACGTAGGTATAGATTTTTTTATGTGGGGATTGGGGGGGGCTATGCCCCAAGCCCTGCCCTCAGTGCTTATAAAAGCAGCTCTCCGAAGCCAGGGACGGCAGACTCCCCTGCCCCTCCCCACACTTGCTGGGCTCCCAGCCAGCAGCTGGCAGTCCCTTCTGCCCTCCCCTCCGAGCAGAGGCGTAGCTAGGGAAAATGGAGCCCGGTGCAAAATCTGAGTTTGGAGTGGGGCTTCAGCAGATAATTGTGCTGGGGAACCCAATCATGCTTAATATTTGGAGTGGGTCAGAGACCTCTGAGGAGGAAAGAAAAAGTGATAGCGGCTATGGAAGCAGCAGGGAGATGTTGGCTTGCCATCAGCTCAGGAGATTTCTATCTGCAAGTCGGAGGAATGATCTGGCAGAACACCAAAGGAAAGCAAGTACCAGTTGGACAGATAGCATGGGTTCTGGGAGTAAGGCCACCCAGGGCTCCTGTCAGTGAAGACAGCATGGGAATTGATTTCTAGGCGAAGCAGATGCAAGATTTTCAGATAATGCAAACCAAATTTCCTGCTCATTGACTTAATATTTACAATCCTGAGGCTACATTTATTAGTAATTCTCTCTGGTAAGAGATACCTTTGTATTACAAGCAGAGTGAATGGAAGCAAAATACAGCAGAGCTTCCCCAGGCATGCACTGGCAATAAAGAATACTTGGGAGTCAATTCGTAGTTTCTAACTAATAAGAGGAGTCTTTATTAGTGAACTCCATTCTGGATAGAAAACTGAAGAGATAGATTCTCCATTCTAATCTATCTAGCTGTATGGTGAGAGATGCTGTCTGCATCATTCTGCACACATGGTGCAAGATGGAAGGCGTGTGTAAGAATGGTGGTGAGAGGAGAAGCAGCAGGAAGGAAGGAACTTCCCTGAGAGTAGCAATCTACACATCAAAGGGATAGCGGCAGAGTGGCAGAAAAAGGTGCCAGAGTCTTGACCCCCTCTAGCTATCTGACTCAGTAAGTGTCAGGACTAATAAGTCCTTCTCCGTCATTGAGGCAGGAAACAGCATAAAGTCCTTCACTTCTAACAACATTAAGAGTTTTGTTAAGGCAACTGCCTCAGAATCTGATTGTCCATCTGATGGAATTAGCTGTCTGACAGTGACGGAGGTGGTGGCCTCAGAAAAGACTTCCTCTTTAGTTACAGTTCTGCAGTAATTTGTGAAGCTGTGATTTTGAACTCACACAACATCTTGGAACACAACATCCAAGAACTCACAAGCAGGATAAGCTTGCCATTATGTGAGGCGTGAGCTTGTGGAAACTGGGATGGGAATATTGGGTATTTTTTTAACTTAAGTATTCCGTGTTGAATTTTGTGTCTTGCTGATAACACATTTTTTTACATTTATATGTAAATTTAGTTGTGTAAAATACAGAAGGTTGTAACTGGAGAATTCTCCAGTTAATGCCCTTCTGGGAAGGGGCACATTAAAACAGAAGCCCACTTCTCTATGTAAAAGTTAATGTTTATCCAAAAGCTTATCCTATATGTGTGTTCTTGGATGTTGTGCCAGACTGCTGCTCACACTGAATCTTTTCCCACACTTTAAGCATTCAAAAGGTCTCTCCCCTGTGTGGGCTATTTGATGCCTTGGAAGACTGCCACTCCAACTGAATCTCTTTCCACACTCTGAACATTCAAAACGTTTTTCCCTGTGTGGGTTCTCTGATGGCTATGAAGATTGCCACTACAACTGAATCTCTTTCCACACTCTGAGCATTCAAAAGGTTTCTCCCCTGTATGGGTTCTTATGTGTGCATGAAGATTGCTGTTGTAACGGAATCTCTTTCCACACTCTGAACATTCAAAAGGTTTCTCCCCTGTGTGGGTTCTTTGATGACTGTGAAGATTGCCACTGCAACTGAATCTCTTTCCACACTCAAAACATTCAAAAAGTTGCTTGTTTGTGTGAGTTCTTAGGTGGTGTTGAAGAGCACTACGCTGATTGAATCTCTTTCCACAATCTGAACACTCAAAAGGTTTCTCCCCCATGTGGGTTCTTTGATGTTGTTGAAGACTGTCACTGCAACTGAATCTCCTTCCACACTCAGGGCATTCAAATGGTTTCTCCCCCTTCTGGGTCCTTTGATGACGTTGAAGACTACTACTGTGACTGAATCTCTTTCCACACTCTGAGCATTCATAAAGTTGCTCATTGGTGTGAGTTCTTAGGTGCCGTTGAAGATTTCTACCCTGACTGAATTTCTTTCCACACTTGGAGCATTCAAAAGGTCTCTCACCTGTGTGGGTTCTTAGATGTTCCTGAAGACTTCCACTTTCACTGAATCTTTTTCCACACTCTAAGCAATCAAAAGGTTTCTCTCCCGTATGGGTTCTTATATGTGTGTGAAGATTGCTACTCCAACTGAATCTCTTTCCACACACTGAGCATTCAAAAGGTTTCTCCCCTGTGTGAATTCTTTGATGCTTTTGAAGACTGCAACTGTGAGTGAATCTCTTTCCACACTCTGAGCACTCAAAAGATTTCTCTCCTGTGTGGGTTCTTTGATGTTGTTGAAGACTGTCACTGCGACTGAATCTTCTTCCACACTCAGAGCATTCAAATTGTTTCTCCCCCATGTGGGTCCTTTGATGACGTTGAAGACTGCCACTTCCACTGAATCTCTTTCCACACTCTGAGCATTCAAAAGGTTCCCCCATATGGGTTTTTATATGTGTGTGAAGACTGCTTTTATGACAAAATCTCTTTCCACACTCTGAGCATTCAAATGGTTTCTCCACAATGTGGGTCTTTTGATGATGTTGAAGACTGCCACTTTCACTTAATCTCTTTCCACACTCTGAGCATTCTAAAGACTTCTCCCCCCTGTGTATAATTTTGTTCAAAAGGAACTCCAATCTGCATTTGAAGTACTTTCCACACAGAAAGCATTTGTGTATCTTCATTATGTTGTTCTTCAGAATATGTTCTTTACCCTTTCCTACATCAGAGATGATCATTCCACTCTCTAAACAGATTAATGGCTTCTCTTCTGAATCAATCCTTTGGTGCTGAAGATCTGATTTCTGTGGGAAGCTCTTGACACAGTCGGAGCAGCTATAAGGTTTCTCTTCTGTATGGGTTCTTTGATGCTTTAGGAACTCTGCTCTGCAAGGGAAATTCTTTCCACACTCCAAAGATTTATGGGTCTTCTTTCCACTGTGCATTTCCTCATCCAAATCATTCTGCTGTTCGCCTCCTGCTGGAATAAAAATAGAGACAAAGAAGTCTGATCTTCCCTTGAAGTTCAATCCACATGCAGAACATTTCTGTGACTATTTCCTGTGTGCATTGAAGAAGAAGAAGAGTTTGGATTTATATTCCCCCCTTTCTCTCCTGCAGGAGACTTAAAGGGGCTTACAATCTCCTTGCCCTTCCCCCCTCACAACAAACACCCTGTGAGGTAGGTGGGGCTGAGAGAGCTCCGAGAAGCTATGACTAGCCCAAGGTCACCCAGCTGGCGTGTGTGGGAGTGCACAGGCTAATCTGAATTCCCCAGATAAGCCTCCACAGCTCAGGTGGCAGAGCTGGGAATCAAACCCGGTTCCTCCAGATTAGATACACGAGCTCTTAACCCCCTACGCCACTGCACTCTTTGCTAAGGAGATGGGGGCTACCCTTTTGAGGGTCCAATAACTTTTGACTGCCTGAACCAAACTTGGGGGGTGCCATCATGGCAGTCTCCAGATGATACCCTGAAATTTTGGTGCTGATACGTCCAAAAATGCACCCCCTGCAGGAACATCCCAGAAATTTGCCCAAGAATCTTTGTTCTGCATTGAATTTTCTGCATTGCTGTCAATGGGAGTTGCAGGCTGGGGGGGGGGGGGGGACATTTCTGAAGGCACAGTCTCAAACTTTTCATATGAATTAATCAGGAGACTTCCTTAATGATACCCCCCAGGCTTGGTGCAAGCCTGGCCTGGGGGGCCAAAGTTATGGACCCTCAAAACTGTAGCCCCCATCTCCTATTAGCTCCCATTGGAAACAATGGGGGATGGGGCACCCCCTTTGGGAGTTCATAACTTTGGACTCCCTGAACCAAACCTCACCAAACTTGGGGGGTAGCATAAGGACAGTCTCCTGGTGATACACCGAAAATTCGGTGCCACTAGCTTAAAAACTGTGCCCCCTGCAGGCCAAAAATGGAAAACCACTAAAAATACCCCAAAACGAATCCTGCATTTTTATGCCCCCCACAAGCTGCCCACCTTGCCCAATGGTCATTACGCCCCTGCTAAGAAGTCAAGCAGAAGCCCTCCATATCTGTTCCTTGCTTATTCCTTTGCCATTACTATGCAGCATACTCACATCCAGCTCATCTGGAAAAAAATACTATCTTGGGACCATTTGGGAAACTCTCCAGCCTTTCTTCGGATGTAAGAATTTTGCCTGTTTCTATCATAGTCTCTCTTATATTCCTGGTTCCTTTCGTGCACGCACGCACGCGCGCGCACACACACAGAAAAGGAAAAAAGTAAACCCGATCCTCAATCCCAACCAGCTCATGGGGACATATCCATTCCATATCACCCTGAGAGGAGATGACCATAATTCCATCTGGGGACAAGAATATTTTAATGCTTTGCAACAGACAGTCTTTCTGAGGGGTTTTCAATCCTGCATTAACCTCAGGCAGAACACCCTCTTTGGCTTGGATGATAGCCACAACCCTGGAATCTGTTGCACTACAAAAACCAGGTGGTTTGGGTTGCTCTGCCCAGCCACACTGAATATTATTTTAGCTGTTAACCCACATCCTCGAGGCCTCAAAAAGGAACAAGTAGCAATGTAGGCCTCAACATAGAATTACAAATGTGGAAAAAGAAATACAGGGAAAGTGGAGCCTCTTTTTCTTGGACTTTCATAGAAAAGGAAGTTCTTCAGAGGATGAAATGGCCCAGGTGAACTTACAGTGATGTGTTATAAATGTTTGGAAGAGAATCTAATTTTATCTGTGCAAAAAGTCAAGAATGAGGCAAGTGAAGAAAAAATATTACCCTCAAGGGGGTTGTGGGTTTTCCGGATTACTTTCCGGCTCATGTAACATTGATTTGCATTGGATAAAAGTGTTAAAGGTGCAATCTGCAAGTGTAGTTTGCATGTGTTGTGAAATCCACCCATTTCAGCAAATGTATATAACACTGAAGTTGTATAATCAATTAGTGAGGGCATCTGCATAGCACCTTTAACACTTTTAACTAATGCAAATAGTTCTTTCTCCCACCCCGGACATTCCACAGGTATATATACTCCACTTGCTTTACTACCAACAGATTCTCTGAAGATGCCAGCCACAGATGCAGGCGAAACGTCAGGAGAAAATGCTACTAGAACACGGCCATTCAGCCTGGAAACCACACAACACCCCAACCTATATTTAGTTATCTGAAATACTGGCAGAAGTGTGAGACTAAATAAAGACAAAACAGCTGCAGAGTTTGAAGTGGGGGGGGGATGAGAGAGACCCACTGATTAATAGTAATATTTTTTTTTACAGCACACATAGCTGCAGACTAACTGAATGCCTCTCCCTCCCCCAGCATACTCACACAGCCTCTCATTAGGGGGAAAGGCGGCCAGCTGGAGCCTCGTCAGGGATTGGGTGGGGGCTTCTCTTTGTAATTGCCCCTCTCAGGGGGGAAGGCAGCCAGCATGTGCTTTTGAAGTCAGTCAGCTTTTGAAGCATTCCTGTGCTCATGCTCGGGAGCCTCGTTGGGGATTGGATGTGAGTCGTCACCACACAATCCAGGGTTACTGAATTATATTTTAAGATTATATTTATTACCCTGTAGGTTCTTTTAGTGTTTAGAACTGTAAACAAGAAAATATTTGTTTGCTGTTCTCTTTGTTATTACTGAAAAATTATTTTTAAAAATTAAAAAGTTTTTGAGCCATGCATTATCCCACAGACATCAGCTTGGGCTTTTGCAACTGATGAAAAATCCTTACCCAGAAAGGCCACACTCTTGTAATTCTCCAGCATAACTTCCAAGTAGAGAGCTCTTTGATCTGGATCCAGCAAGGCCCACTCTGCCTCACTGAAATACACGGCCACCTCCTCAAAGGAAACCAGAGTCTGAAAGAAAAAGCATGCCTGAGTCCCTAGTCAGAGATCGTGCCAGGCAGAGAAAACACTCTGGAAGGGGCCATTCTAGGAGGGTGCCTGATAAGAGAGCTTGATATGTGCATAAGGAGTGGTATTCAGGGCTTCTTGTCTAGGCCCCTCAGCCCTAACTGCAGGAGAAAAGAGGGAGGACTCAGGCTGCCCCCCTTTCATGCTTACCTCTGTTACCTTGACTAAAGGTGAAGCAGCTGTTTCCACACCACTGCAAAGAAAATGGATCAACACTGACTCTTCCTTGCCTGTGAGGGAAACAAAAGGGGAAGAAAGGGGAATAGCCTACACTTTCTGTTCTGTTTGCTTATATGAAATGAGCTCCACACACACCCATTCCCTGTGAAACCTTGTCCTATTTACCCTCAAAAAGAATTGTCCCATTGAGTGGTGTACCAGGTCTAAATGGCTCCCAGGGTCCATGCCCCCATGCCTGCCCGTGCCCCACTTACGAGAGCCAGTTGGGAGGCCGGGGGCGGTCAGGGCTCATGTGGGGGGAGGCCAGCCTGCAGAGAGGACTGGAGGGCAGGGTGCTGTGGTGGGCAGTCCAAGTGGGCACTGCCACCACCTGCCATGGAGCCCCATCCCCCACCTCCCTGAAGACCAGCTTCTGCTCTTCCCAGGGCCTGGGGAGGGAAGAAGCTGGTCTGCAGGGAACCCAGGAGGGGGGCAGGGCGCTGCAACGTGCAGCTTCGGTGCAAGCTGTTTCATTGGGTGGGGGGTGCCCGGTGCTCCCCCCCATGTGACAAAATGGCATGCATGTCCCCATTAGTGGTACAACACTGGTCCCATTTTGTAGTAAGTTGTGGGAGAGGTGTAAGAGACGCACTATGAACTCACCAGTCTCAGGGGGCTATAAATGTCTCTGATATGTTTCAGACCACTCTGATAGTTAAAACTTGTTTTGTGAACTCTGGAACTCCAAAACATAAGAGCACCTCTGCTGAATCAGACCAAAATCCCAGCCATGCTATTCTGCCACTGGCTCAGCCCTTGCAGATGCCCTTGAGTCCAGGATGGTGCAAGAAGAAGAGGGAGATGAAAATGAAATTGCCTAGTTTAGTCATGCAAGTTGGGTCGTATCAAGTCATCCAGAGGTAGCTGACAGGCCTAGGGCTGCCAATCTCCAGGTGGGAGTTGCTGATCTCCTGGAATTACAACTTCAGATAACAGTGATCTGTCCCCCTAGAAAAAATGGCTACTTTGTAGAGTGGAATCTATGGCACTGTATTCGGCTGTGGCCTCTCCTCTCTCCAAACCCTGCCCTTCTAAGTTTCAACCACAAAACCTCCATGAAGTTTCAAACCTGGAGCTCCAAAGGCCAAAAGAGGCCAAGAAAGGGCCCTGCTCTCACCCCAGCAAATCTTCCCTCAAAGGCCAAATAGGCCTGAAAATGCCTCAATCCCATCCAGGCACAATAAATTCTTACCATCTGAAAGGGCATCTTGGACATGCTCCTGAGACTGGGCAGTCTGCCCTTCTTCCAGTGGACTTCTTTCTATCCCAGAGAACTCAGCTCTCATCTTCACAGATGGATCTCCCACCTGAAACAGCAGCAAGGGAGATGGATAAGAGATGGAATGGAGGAAACCAAGGAATGCATCCTGCCCACCCACCCCAACTCTGCACCTTTCTATCAGAAGACCTGGTAGGGTTTCCTTCAACATTGGCAAATTATCTGGAAGGATAACAATTTCCCTAGAAGAAGTGGCTCCTAAAGCAGTGTCCAAAATTTCCCATTTGGATTATTAACACTTGGACAAATATCAGGCAGGAAACTTTAATAGGTTAGATATCGTTGCCTGAAGCAGACATACCTGAAAAGACAAGCCCTCACCTGTTCTGCCTGCCTCTTCTCCTCTGCCTGACTCAGGAGGAAACCCTCGGCCAGGGCCACCGCTTGGGAACTGGTCTCCGGCCCACATCCTCTGACCCAGCACTGCATTTCATGGGGCACTGCATTTCATCACCAGGTCCAGGATCTGCTTCTTGGAGTGCCTCTCTGGCTTCAGCCAGTGGTTGCAAAGTCCATGGAGCTGGCTGCAAACCTCTCGGGGTGCACTGGCTTCACAGTAGCGCAATTGCTGGAAGAGTTGGCAAAATACTTCTGAGTTCAGAGGCTCCTGATCCCAGATCTCTGGCATAGTTCTCTCCCAGAATTCAACACCACTCCCAGCTTGGATGGGATGGGATGGGAGACAGACAGCAATGTGCGGCTAGGAAAACAAAAGTGAATGGAGAGACACAGTGGATCAGAAAAAAAAGCATGCCTCTTGTGGTTTGTAATATCATTTTGCAATCTTATATACCGACCTTTTATACCCACCTCATGCCTATTTGCTCAGGAAAGATAAATGTCTCTGCCTCTTTAAAGATGCTACTAGCATGGCTATGATTACTTTGAAGGTTTTTTCTGGGGGCGGGGGATAAGGAACTGTTTTTCATGTCCAGTCCCGCAACTCTAAGGCCAAGTGTAGCACCTATTTAAATCAAATCGGAACCGAAAAGATTACAAAAATGCCACATCTCAGTTGGGCACAAAAGGGGATTAGATGAAAGTCAGATCTAGATTAATTTAAATGGATGCTCATGAAATCATATGATTTTAACACTAAAGTAAAAGAAAGTCACTGTTATGTGTTTTTATTGCTGCTACTATTTTTATTGTATTTATTGTTTTAATTGGGATTATTTGATTGTTTTAGTTGCAATGTATTGTGTTTGGTTGCTTGTAAACCGCCTTGAGCCCTTTGGGGGTAGGGCGGGCTAATAAATTGAATTAATAATGATGATGATGATGATGATGATGATAATAATAATAAAAATAATCCCACTAGTAGTCGGTGCTCTAGGAGGAATCCTAAGAAATCTTGAAAAACATCTGGAAAGCCTAAACTTGGACAGAACATCAGTCCACATGCTGCAGAAAGCAGCACTTCTAGGAACTGAAGCCCTTCGGGGATCGGGGAAGTATACAAATTAAATAAATAATAATAATAAATAACTGGACAGAAACTTGGACAGAACATCAGTCCACATGCTGCAGAAAGCAGCACTTCTAGGAACTGGAGCCCTTCGGGGATCGGGCGGTATACAAATTAAATAAATAATAATAATAAATAACTGCACATATTCTACGCAAATACCTCTAATATCCTAGGTCCTTGGGAAGGACTCGATATTCAGAGATGAATTCCAGACACTTGTGCTGTGTTGTTATGTGTATAATAATAATAATAATAATAATAATAATAATAATAATAATAATAATAATAATAATAATAATAATAATAATAATAATGTAGATCATGTCTTTGCCTATAGGTAGCACCACCAAAATCAGGCATCCACTGTTTCACGGCACTGCTATGATGCAAAAACATAATTTCAAAGCACAGATCCTCATGGAGTCCTCTAATCTTTGCCTTATAATTCCCAAAATTCACCCTCTAACCACTGGTTATGTTCATAGGCACAGACTGCACCACAAAAACCCAACACCCACTGCTTTGTGGCACCACTACGGTACAAAGACATGAGTTCAAAGCAGAGATCCTCACAGATTATCAGGCTTTTTGCATTGGGTAATCCCAAATTCACCTTCACATTACATGTTATGTCCATATCCATACACTGCACCAAAAATAATTATGAATCCTATGCTTCGTGGTGCCGCTACAGTGCAAAAAAAAAAAAAGGAGTTCTAAATCACGGATCCTCACTATTTTTCTGCTAGATCACTTCAGGTTTACTATCAAATTATGAATCATATCCACAGCCACAAATCAGGATTGTCTGGTTCAGAGAGACAGATGGGAGATTCCAACCCTCAGGTTAGTAACGCCAAATGTCTATTTGATTCACAGAAAATTCCCCACATGTAGAAAGGTAGCACTTCAAGCAGAAATGTTGTGCCCCTATCTCTGTTTGTATGAATCAGGTCAAACACTGATGTCACCAAGTCTTGCTATGGAGAGAAATGCCAATGGGATTGGAGGGGGATCTCCCTTATCAAATGCGCAAAGGTCAGGGATGTATTTCTTAAAATCCTGAGGTGGGGCAAGGAAAAGCCTGACAGGGCCAGGCTGCACAGAAGCAGAGGGGCCTTAAGGAGTTGGGGGGGGGGTTCCCCCCAAATCTCCTGTCCCTCCTCAGTCTTGATCCATCAGCCCCCTCCCTAGCGTAAAGCGGCTAGAACAGGGGTAGGGAACCTGCGGCTCGAGAGCCGCATGTGGCTCTTCTGCCCTTGCACTGCGGCTCCATGAGCCAAGCCGCTGGCCCCATCCTTGCCCGCCCTGAAGGCAGCAGGGCAAGCGCACCAACTGCCCACGGCCGGCAGGGCTGTGCCGCGGGCTTCCCCTCTCGCCCGCCCCATTGGAGCGGGGCGGGCACTTTCCCAGCGGCCGGCGAGGCCGAGCTGCTGGCTTCATCCTGCAGGGCGGGCGCACCAATTGCCCACGGCCGGCCGTGCCGCGGGCTTCCCCTCTCTCCTGCCCCGTTGAAGTGGGGCGGGCGCTTTCCCGGCGGCCGGTGAGGCCGAGCTGCCGGCTTCATCCTTGCCTGCCCTGCAGGCAGCAGGGGTGGGCGCTTTCCCGGCAGTCGGCGAGGCTGCGCCACGGGCTTCCCCTCTCGCCCGCCCCATTGGAGCGGGCTGGCGCTCGGCTCGGGCGGCCGGGCAAGGCTTGTTGCTGGTCTTCATCTCTTGCTCCGCCTCTGCAGGCAGCAGGGCAGACGATCCATGCGCTCAGAATGAGCTGAGTAAAAGGTAAAAAAACCCCAATATATACAGTGTTATCTTTATTTTAAATGTCAAAAATTATTTGCGGCTCCAAGTGTTTTCTTTTCCCGTGGAAAACGGGTCCAAATGGCTCTTTGAGTGTTAAAGGTTCCCTACCCCTGGGCTAGAAGATCCCTTTTCTATTCATGCCTATCTCCTGGGTTTTCAATTCCCTGGTTCTTCTTTCTTTGGCACACAAAATGGCTCTGGCACAGGAAGGGGTGTGTGAACTGGGTGGGGGAGAAGGGGGCTTTTCTCCCCATTTATTGCTCCCCTTCCTTTCTCTGTGATTTGGGTCCTGGTGCTACATTTCTCCCCACCCCGCCCCCCACCAGCCCCTTTCAGCTCATGAGACCCCTCCCAACCATTCCTGCACCAACCGGGAAGAATGAAACCTTCGCATGTAAAGGGGGGGCAGGAAAAGCCCCCCCCCCCCAGTGCATATCTAGGACTGCGGACTATCTCCCTTTAACTGCAATGTACTATATGTCTGCCACCCCCCGCCCCCCGCCCCGTCTAGGAAATAAAATGGTTTTTTTTCTGTTTTAATGGGGATGGGGTAAACCATTTAGGGACACTGACGTCTCCCCCGCGCTCCCCTCCTCCGGAGAGTCTCCTCTTGCCCCCTCGGAGCTATTTGCTCTCTGCTCGGGGCTCTGCCCTCCGGAATGCAGGGACGTTGTAAGGAATTCCATAGAAGCAGAAATAAAAGGCTTTTGGAGTAAAAGTCCGTTTATTAAGACATCTTAGAAAGCTCAAATACACGCAGTGGCAGGAATGACACTTCCCGCCAGAAGCACAGGTTATAATACCAGTCACCCCATCCCCCCTTCCTGCTTCCCATGGAACAGAAAAGGCTTCATCCTCCTCACAAGAAAGATAAGGCTCCATGCCGCATCTGGCCTCACCCGGGCTGTGGAGATGTAACTCCAAGGTTACCTCTACCATCAACACCATTGAGATCCTTTTACACTCCTGCCTCCCTCTAAAGAAGAAGACCCCTTCCCCCCAGGTTTTGTCGAAAAAGCCGGGTGGAAAGCAGCACATAAGGGTGGGGGCTTCAATGTTTTCGAATAAACCTGAGTTATGCACCCAGAGGGAATATCCTGCACCCAAGAAACTAAATATTGCAAGCCGCCATGCGATTAAAGCTGCAGAGTCCAGGATAAGCGTCAATTTCGTGAGTGTTTGTGGCCATCAATAATAGTCGGTGGGGGCCTCTCCGCCGGTCGCTACAGGCATCGGGAAGCGGTTTCCTTGAGCCAGACAGCTGAAACGGAAGACCTTGGGATGGATGTTACTAAGAGAGTTAGGCAAATCTAAACGGGCAGTGACATCATTAATCACTCTAGTAATCTGAAAAGGTCCCACAAATCTCTTGCCAAGTTTGGAAATTTATGCACGCCTCTTAAGATTTTTTGTAGATAAATACACCCAGGAATGACCCACACCAGAGGGAACTGAAATGCGTTTATCCGCCTGCAGTTTTGGGAGTCCTTTTTGTTTGTTGTAAAGGGCGGTCTCGACCGACTTCCATCCTCTGACTAGGGATGAAATCCATTGATATGAAATTCTAAATCTAACCGCCAGCTGCGGTAGTTGCGGCAATTCGGTGCGGGAAAAGGAGCATCAGACACAATTTCAAAGGGGTTTTCTTTGTACTACTATGAACACGCATTGTTATAGGCGTATTCAAGAACCGGAATAAGCTCGCACCAATTGTCTTGGTGGTAGTTGGTGTAACAACGTAAATACTGCTCTAGGGTTCTGTTCGTTCCTCTCCGTCTCACCGCCACTTTGAACGTGCGTAGGAAGTGACGGCGACAGCCGGGCTGCCCCAACAACCCTAAAACGCTTTCCAAAACTTTGAGATGAATTAAAATGGTCGGAGACCACCTTTAACGGGGCGGAATGGAGACTAGTAAACATGTTGATCAAACAGCCGTAAGCCAACTTAGAGCCGAGGGGATGGGAAGCACATGGAGATAAAATGGAAACTTGCTTAGATAACAAGTCTACCACCACCCATAAACCATTGTGTTGCCACAACTTTCGGGCAAGTCTGTAATAAAAGTCCACTTAAGAGATGACCTCCCTTAAGGGCTGGGAGGCTACCGGGAGAGGTTTCAACAGTCCATAGGGCTTTCGGAATGGTCTTGGCTTCTGCAGCAAACCGAAAGCAGCGCTTTAATGTATGCCTTAATGTCTTTATACATTGCAGCGCCACCAGAAACTGCCGGGCGGCTAAAATGCAGAGTTTTCAAAGAAGCCAAAATGTCCAGCTGAACGGGCATGCGTGGCAAGCCTCAAGAACCTGCTTGGCGAGGGGGGGGGCATCACTAACATTCCCCTCCGCCAAACTCCATTCTCCAAACGCAATTGGTGGGAGTCTCCTTCGAAGCCGTTGGAGGTTCGCAGCTCCCCGCCTTCCTCCAGTTCCCGCGAGGAAAGGAGAGACAGGGAACTGGGAATGGGGGGGGGTGGAGGAGGGAGGCGGACGCTTTGAGATCGGGTGACAGCCAACCCCAACTGTGTGGGAAAGAACAGTCGCGTGGGAGAGTAATGTCTCCGTAAGGCAGCTCCACCCTCGGTAGGCGCGAGATTATTAGCGTCAACCAGTTTGTTGGTTTTCCCGGGGAAAAATGGACTGTAAAGAGAAACGAGAAAAAGAAATCGCCCAACAGTAGTTGTTTGTGGACATCTTGAGGGGGGGGGGTGGAAAGAGCTGCCAGGTTTTTATGAGTCCCACTAAATTTGAAAGGTGCTTTAGCCCCCTCCAGCCAGTGGCTTTAAGTGGAGGAGTGCTACTTTGATATCGCAGTCTCTTTCGGTCTCCGCCAGTCCAGTTGTGAGTCTGGTACCAGAGAACTTTTTAGACAAATAAGCAATAACGGAACCAGCCTACCATCTTTATTATTTTTTCTGGCACAACAGGGCTGCCCTGGGCAAGTGCTTTGTCCGGAAGCATCCACGCGTGAACCACAAACGGGAGATCTGGGTCAGGGTTAGCTTTAGGATAGGTTCAGTGGTAAAAGCAGATTTTAACAGTTGAAAGGTTGTTTGACACATTTCCTCCAGCAGACCAGGAAAGGGGGGCCCCGGTTTATGGACAGTGGATCCCAATTCTACCATAGTGCGTAAGAGGTCTGTGAGAGGGAGGAGTTAGTTCAGCGAATTGGGGTATAAAGTCACGATAGAAATTAGCAAAACCAAGAAATGACTGGAGGTTCTTTGCGGTTGGTGGGGGCACAGGCCATTTGGAGGACTGCGGCCAATTTTAGCAGGATCCATTTTTAAGCCCTCAGGCTAGATCCGGTAACCCAAATAGTCACTGAAGTCTGATGGAAACAGCATTTGAGAGTTTAAAGAGAGAGTTATCAAGCAAAGCCGCTTTCAATACCTCTCTCGAACTAACATTTCATGCTCTTCTATGGTTTTGTGAGTAAATTAAAAGCGCTATCTAAATATACAACAACTCCTTTTAGTACAGTAAATCATGGAGAACTTCGTTGATAAGGGCCATGTGCTCTGGGGCCCCACTCAACCCCAATGGCATTATTAAATATTCAAACTGTCCAAACTTCGTGTTAAACGCATGATCAGGTGTTCATAAGTAGCTTCCAGCAATTCTGACTCTGTGGTAAGTTTCTCTCAAGTCCAATTTAGTAAAATGCGCCCTTTGCCGAAAGCATCTAAAAAGGTCCTTTGAGATCAAAGGCAAAGGATATTTCATTGGACAGGGAGACCGTGATTGAGACCTCCGATAATCTGTGCAGGCCGTGAAGACCCATCTTTCTTTTTGACAAACAAAAGCGGGGGGAGCAGCGTGGTGTGTTATTGCAGTTCACCGCATGAACCCGCGAAAGCAAGGTTCTTGTCTAAGAAAGGCACGGAGTTCCTTCTCCTCATTGGGACTCATGCGGTAGGTTCTACCCTTTGCAGTTGTGCCCCTGGTTGTATGACAATTTTACAGTCAGTTAATGTCTCTGTGGGAGTGGCAAGCTGATCGCATTCCCGTTCCTGAAAAACTCTGCTAGATCATGATATGCAGTGTGTGGGATGCTCAATAGAAGATCGGGAGGCAACTTCACTGAGGAAGCCAGGAGGGGGGATGTGTCAGGAGACGTCTATTTCTTCCTTAATTCATGTGTTCCCCGTGAGGGAGGGTCCAGTGAATTCTAGGATTCTTTCTTTCCAAATGAATTTTGGTTCATGTAACAATAACCGCGACATGCCCAAAACTATGGGAGTGTTTAGCCACCGGCTTCAAAATAAAACTAATCTTCTCCCAATGGTCGGGCGCGAACGGAGGAGAACCAGCTGTGTTTTGTACTGGCCGGGTCCTTCGCTCCTCGGTGGCTGCCAGCCCATTTGGAGTGAAAGGTATGGGCTTAGCCAGGGGAATTCAGTCCAGACTCTAGCCCCTCCCGCTTCACCTGGGGCCGTGCATTAAGCAATGGAGCAGCCGGAATCCACAAGGGCCGAGGCTATAACGCGAGTGTGTTTTAGCGGGGTTGGCTACAGAAATCAGCTTGAACAGTATTGAGGCTGCCTTCACTCACCGCTGCGTCAGGAGTCGGCCCATGTCCATGGGGGCTGAAGAAAGGCAGAAGCCAGCTGCTTCACCTCCTCTCTGGGTGCGCCCAGCCTTCGGTAACCGTTTTAGACGAGGCCAGTGGGAGGCGGCCCTGACCTCTGCGTGGTGGTTTGGCAGACGGAGGCGCTGCGAGGCTGGAGCCCGGTTGGTTTTGGTTTCTTTAGGACAGTTGGCGGCTAGGATGACCTGGCCCTCCGCAGTAAGAGACAATCCCAGTCGGCGACGGGCGCTCAGAGGTGGTTTTTCCTGCAGGGGCGGCTGGGCTTTGACTTTGGTGGATAACAGTAGTGTAGTTCTGGCTGCGGCGCCTCCTTTGACGAGCATATTCCAAACGAGGCGCTACTTGGGACCCCAACTTCGATCCAATCTGCAATGGTACGATGAACCCAATTAAAAAAGACCGCTTCACTTAGCTTCGTCATTCACAGCATCTGACGAAGTATTCGTGATTTCATGCTCAGGCCACTCAGGAGGGACGAAAGCAGCCGCCGCACGAAATTCACGGGCAAAATCTGCAAACGGGCGGTTGCCTTGTTGGATGGTTTTGATGGCGCGGATAGCTTCATTCGCCAGCTTGGATCTTGAAAGCGCCGCTCTTAAGGCTTGGAGGAATCGCGGGCACTGTGCAGAGTCCTCATCCTGCAACTAAAAATAGTTTCATTTAACCAGTCGGGTTGCTGCCCCATCCAGGACTGAGCCCGATGTCCCGTGATTTTTCACGCTCAGACCGTATAAATCATCATAGTCTTCCAAGTGGGCATTGAGTTGCAAAGATAAAGTAGGAAGTTTGGAAGCAGTCCCATCAAAAGCGGGCTGGTATCGGAGGCCGATAGTTAGCCCCGCTAAATGACGGCCTGGCTTCTGCTGGGGAGGTGGCTGGGCGCCGGGTTGAGCAGGTTGGGCAGGCAGCTGTTTATGCAGCGGGGAGCCAGGAATCGGGCGCTGGCCGGGCCAGCTGGCGGTTGGGTGGCAGGACCCAGATACGGCCCCCCTGGCCTAACCGCAGCGATCAGTAACTGCATAAACTCCAACTTGGGGCTTCCGGGTTCAAGCTGCCTCTTTAGTTCCCTCTCCAACGCCAGCTAGCTCCTCTCCTCACTGCGTGCCAATGCATCTTGGTGCGCATGCAAAGCAGCTTTTCTGCGCTCCACTTAGCCAGTTCGGGTCTCCGCTTTAAGGAGCTTCAGTGAGCTCACTTTGTCGCGCAGAAGAGAAACGCTCTGAACGCTGCGTTGTCAAGCAAATCCAGTCTGAACGCTTCCAGGACTTTGCAGTCATGGACTGGACCGCATTCTGGGCATATTGTAGTTGGAGCTGCCCTTGGTCTCGAACCAACTCGGAAGCCTGGACTTCTTTACTGCTAAGCGTTCCCGTCCTCTGCAGGTTTTCGCTCTTGCTGCACCAAAATGTGCCGTTCCTCCTCCCATAGCTGGCGCTCCTTCCCGGTTCCATGCCGCTTGGGCGCTCCCGCGAGTCGCCCCACTTCCTCATCCCAGTCCTCTCTCGATGGGAGAGGAAACCGATCCGCTGAGGAAGGCAGGCTTCTTCGACGGAATCTTACGTCAGTTCGGAAAGCTGTCGAGGGTATCGGAGAGCACCAGAAGCCAGAAATACCGGGTGGCTCCTCAGGCACCCTCAGGTGCGCGTTGCTGGCCCGGGATTAGGGGTCCGGTCGATTGGGAAGCGATACGGATACCCTCCCAATTCCAGGTTTACGTCCCGTGTCCTTTGGACGGGCTTTCAGTGCTGCAATGCCACGGGCGTTCTTTTGGGAGCATCAGGAAATCTGCAGTCCAGGGAATCGCTCAATGATTCCTGGGTTGCCGCGATGAAAGGTGGTCAAGCCTGCCTCGCTCCATGACAGGTTGCATCTGAGGTTTGTAATCCACACGAACGGGTAGAGATCCGTCCACAGGCTTCGATCCATAGATTAGCTCTAAAATCCATGCATGGAAGTCCCTTATGAGTCGCTGCCACGCCCCTCGCTCCAACGGAGTAAAAGGAAGACTCGCGGGTTGATATTTAGGACGGAAAGAGCCACCACGGTATTCGCTCTCCTGCTGGTTCCTCCAGATCCAAGAAGGAAAGGTCGGAGTCCTCTTTGGGGGGCTACGCGCGACCTTCCAGTAACATATCTAACGCTTAAAAGCCATCGCAAGACAAGAGGTCCACTACACAGGAGTATAGATGAATTAAGATTCCTGCCACAATGTAAGGAATTCCATAGAAGCAGAAATAAAAGGCTTTTGGAGTAAAAGTCCGTTTATTAAGACATCTTAGAAAGCTCAAATACACGCAGTGGCAGGAATGACACTTCGCCAGAAGCCACAGGTTATAATACCAGCTTCACCCCCATCCCCCCTTCCTGCTTCCCATGGGAACAGAGGCTTCATCTCCCGCGCAAAGATAAGGTCTCCGCCGATGCATCTGGCCCATCGCCCGGGCTGTGGAATGCACTCAAGGTTACCTCACCATCAACACCATTGAATCCTTTACAGACGTCCTCTGCAGACTCGCCCCGTCTCAATGCGTCTCATTTCCACACACATTTCCCCAGATCTACCTCCCCATCTTATTCGTCTGCCTTCCAGGCGCAAGGGAAGTTAGGAGCTCCAGGGTATTGCAGGGGGAACCTGCTTGTTTCTTCTCAGATGTTCTCAGGAACTACAGATCTCCCATCAGCCCCTACTCAGCATGGCCAATTGGGCCATGCTGACAGGAGGCTGATGGGACTGTGCTCAGTTCCTGAATTGCATCTGAGAGCAGGGAGGTTCCCCTGGCTAGGGGTAGCTAGGAGTAGGGAACCTCGCCGGCTTTCTCCAGGATGTTCAGGAACACAATTCTTATCAGCCCCTACCAGCATGGCCAATTGGCCAGAAGCTGGACAGAGGCTGATGGGAATTGTAGTCTTGAACATCTGGAACATCTGAGAGCCGGGAGGTTCCTCACCCCTGAGCTAGAGGGTAGGGTAGGAACCTGCGGCTCTCAGATGTTCAGGGAACCACAATTCCCATCCAGCCCCTACCAGCACTGGGCCAATTGGCCAAGCTGACAGAGGAGCTGATGGGGTGTAATTGGACCCATCAGTTCCTGAACATCTGGAGAGCCGGGAGGTTCCCTACCCCTGAGCTAGGGTCCTCAGCTGACTCCAGATGTTCAGGAACTACAATTCCCATCAGCCCCTACCAGCATGGCCAATTGGCCATGCTGACTGGGGCTGATGGGAATTGTAGTTCCTGAACATCTGGAGAGCCACAGGTTTCCCTACCCCTGGGCTAGGCATTCATTCCTCCCCCCTTCCCCCAATAACACTCGCCCTGGGGAGAACCTGCTGGGGGAGAGGTCCCAAGGGGACCGGTGGTTGCACACCCACCCTGCAGATGTCGATCACTCACAAGGGCTCTGCAAGGAACGGAGGGGGCTGCATCTCACCTCTCCTGGATCGGGGCCCACCCCGGACCGCCGCTCCCTTCCGCCCACCCCGCATTTCCCAGCCCCGCAACGCTTCCTCCCCCTCCCACCCCGGGATCCCCCTTTACTCACTGGAAAAGAGCGGCTGCACTGCGAGCAACAAGGAAGGCCCCGCCCCCTTCCCGGGCGGCCCCTCTAGGATTTTGGGCTCACTGGCCATAGTAGCCTATGATGAAGAGACGGCCACTGGGGAACAGCGGGTGATGACTGCCCCTCCCTGGGAGTTGGACCCCCGAGCCCTGATCTTCCCCTCTGCAAAACGGGCTCTGGCCGTTTGTCTCTTTGAATCCTCTGCTCTGGGTAGGGTGTGTGGTAACATCTTGCTTTTGGATCTGTGTGTGTGTGTTTGTGTAACCCCCATGCCCAGAATGGGTTGGCCCAGAATGGGTTGACCCAGTAAGGGGTGGAGACTCGGAGCAGCAGAGAGGCTGAAAGAGCTCTTTTGCAGAAGAACAAGGCTACCAGACTCGGACCTTGATTTCTATAAGCCCTTAACACCTTGTTAAGGTAATTTCAATATTGTTGGGAACTACTGGGAAGGTAGTTGTTGTTTTGCTGTGTTGTAAATGTTGGAGTTTATTGTTTCAGGGTTTTCTTTTGTGGTTGTTAATGGGTGAGAGTTCTCCTGGGAGACCTTCATCATGTTGCAACCTGGCTCACATCAAGCCCCTTGGAGTCTTCAGGGAGCCAGCCAACTCTGCAAAGAAGATTTGGACTTGGCAATATCAGTAGACTGTAAATAGAAGGACTTGAAATGCAACCTGAACAGGACCTTGAATTGTAACGTTAAATGTTGATGTTTTAAAAGTGTTAATTGTAAAGAAAAGTAAACCATTTTGTTGTTTAAATTTGGTTCTTTGCAACTCATTCCAGGTTCTGTCCCACAGAACCCACAAGCTGAGGTTACACAGTGATAACAGAATATCAGAGTATAGATCCCCAGACCCTTTATCATTTTTACATTGTCACCCGTGGAGGGATCCAAAAATTTTAGTAACAGGTTCCCATGGTGGTGGGATTCAAATAGTGGCGTAGCACCAATGGAGCTAGGCGGGGCACAACAGGGGCGTGGCCGGGCATTCCGGGGGCGGGGCATTAATAATTTCTCTGTTACTGTAAAAAACACTTACTGTAAAAAAAAAAGTCCCTAATTTCCAGCTGGTATCTTTCTGTCCATAATTTAAACTCATTATAGCAAGTCCTATCGTCTACTGCCAACAGAAACAACGACTTCTCCTCTAATTGACTGCCTGTCAAATACTTCATACTTGCAAATACTTCATACTTTCAAATACTTAATTTTGTTTCTAGAAATCAAAAGAAGGATACTTTCCTTAAACAAGGAACTTGACCATATTTCTAAAACATGTTTTTAAAACAGCCCAACAGGGAGAATTATCCCGTTTTCTGCCTTCGCTAACCTGCCACACAGAAACAACAGGACTTTGTGATGTTTGGACCTAATGGAATTTCTAACGGAAAAGCAGATTAGTAACCCCCTCTCGGCACACACAATTAATTAGTAACCCACTCTCGGGAACTGGTGAGAACCTGCTGGATCCCACCTCTGATTGTCACCCTAAGTGCA
Source organism: Sphaerodactylus townsendi (assembly GCF_021028975.2). Classification (NCBI taxonomy): domain Eukaryota; kingdom Metazoa; phylum Chordata; class Lepidosauria; order Squamata; family Sphaerodactylidae; genus Sphaerodactylus; species Sphaerodactylus townsendi. The sequence goes on from NC_059427.1 coordinate 5,646,021, forward strand.
TTATCAAATCACAGGTCATGTCTATAACCACAGACCGCACCACAAAAATCACTGCTTTGTGGTGCCACTGCAGTGCAAAATGAGAATTCCAAACCATGGATCCTTACCATTTCTTTGCTGGATCACTTCAGATTTACTATCAAATTATATATCATGTCCATAGCCACAAAATCAAGAGCTAAAACTAGATTGGCTCAAGGGGACAGGTGGGAGGTGCCAAACTTGAACATGCGAACTCCAAATGTTTATTTGATTCATAGGGAAATCCCCACACTTAGAAAGCTAGAATTGCAAGGAGAAAGATTGAGTCCACTGTCTCTATGTGAATCAGGTCAGAAACTGGTGACTCGTTGGTGTGCCTTTGCTCTCTGCTTCCATCTAGCATCCAGCTTGAACAGATCCTGCAACTCTGGTTCAACATCTCAGGGAGCCTGGAGAACACCCCCAAGGTGCACATCCAGGGCAGCAGAAAAGCATCAGACCAGGATTTCTACAGGGAGAAAGAGCAGGGGGATTGGAGCGCGGGGGGGGGGGGGGGGGCACTATCTGTTCAGTGTCTCAAAGAGCAACAGATAGGGCTCCATTGCTTGGGAACCTGAAGTAAAAGGAAAGAAAGGCCTGCTGGGATCAAGCTGCCAAGAACCAGAGGGGGGCAGGAAAAGTGGGGAGCTTTCTCCCCAAATCTCATTCCCCTTGATCCATCAGTTCCTCCCCAACATAAAGGGGCTAGATGAAGAAGAAGACTTTATTTACAGTCAATGACCAGATATATTACAAAACTCCAAAATATCTACAACAAAACAAGAATGCAGATCTCTCTCCCGTATTCCAGCACTATCCATCTATATATCTTTATACTTTGTAAACACACCACACAGCATAAGAATACTAAACAAAATAAAATATCTAAGGGGGATACCATGTTCAGATAATTTTTTCTTTTTCATAATGAATAGACAGAATTTTGCTACCCATTTAGTAATATTCTCCTTATCTTGTAATAGTTTTTCACAACAAACTTTATCAGAACAATATGTCATTTTGTGTAGTAGATGTGACAGGCATTTTTTCCTTGCCTCCTCATAAAGGGGACACTTTAATAACATATGCTCTATAGTTTCTACAGACTTCAGAGAGCAAGAACATAACCTTGCAGCGTAAGGTATCTTTTGATATTTCCCTTCTAAGACAGCAGAAGGTAAATGTGCACTTCTTGCAAGAGTAAAAGCTCTCCTTAGATCTTTGTTATCCAGATAAGTTAAATAAGGATCAGGGGCAGTGATATATTTCTGTGTATAGCATAGAGGAAAATCTGAATATCTTGCCAGATCAGACTGTCGTGTTACATCTTTGATTCTTTGGGTAAGGGGCTAGATGAGGAACTTATTTCAATTGGAATTCAGTATTTGGTAATAAAAACAAACAATTGAGACTTTGGTAACAAAGTATTTGGTAACAAAAACAATTAAGAAAAAGAAAATACATATATGAGTAAGTAAAGCCATAGACACAGTGGTACCAAGGATTAGCGATATGAGCTGCAGTCTCATAGGGCCAAGCACCCTCAGTACAGAATCCAATTTAATTAATTCATTTTTATCCTAAGCAAACCACGTGGGATGAGTGGGTCGCAACCCCTTTGGGGGTCGAATGACCCTTTCACAGGGGTCGCCTCTCTGCATCAGTGTTCTCCATCTGTAAAATGGATATATGTTAGGGTTGGGGGTCACCACAACATGAGGAACTGTATTAAAGGGTCACGGCATTAGGAAGGTTGAGAACCACTGATATAATACAATATAATGAATATAATACAAAGCATCATAAGAATTTTTCTACCTTTAACAGTTGTCCATAATATAACAAAGACACAATATATAAGAAAAATTTTTTGAGGTGGATTTCCCCATAAGGGGGGAAAATGTTTGAGGTAGGTTTTCCTCCCTGCCCCCCCCCTTTGTGTCCAAAGAAGTGAGGCTTCTGGAGCATTGCTCTTCTCACTTCAGTTGGGGGGGAAAAGGGTAAATCCTTCGTCCCGTTATCTGTGCAAAATCTTAGGTCATCAGGTGGGTGAGCTTGCAATCTCTTGGTATCTATAAGTGTGGCTCAATATTGGTTTTGTTAGAGTTTTCTCTTTTAAGGCCATTTGGAAACAAAGGCTGCCTTGGATTTTCCAAGAAGTTCTGCCTCTGCCACTGGAGGCTCTATTTTTGAGTTCAAGTCTGAGAGTTCAGATTTTAAGAAGTGCAAATATGTGTCCCAGTTTTTCCTTCTTTCCTTCAGCTACAATAAGAATAATTAAAATACTGATTCCTGGTTCTAGACAATTCTTGGCTCCTTGGAAACTGAGTACACAGCTGCATTTTGCAAAAACCTTGAGTTGGAGTTCTTTTGAGCTTCTTTGGAACAACTACCCTGTTCCTGCTTTGTTATATTTCTGAAGCTTGTCTTTGCAGGAGCCAATTATTTCCTACTTAAAGGAATATTTGGAGTCCTGAGTTATGAACTCTGCACATGTTCAGAGGCTTTTTCTCCTAGCTGTTTTATTTCTAAATCTTGTTTCCTGATGAGGCATATCAGCATTTTCTCATTCTTCTACACTGTTCTGGACAACCCCAGAGGAAGAGGATGGTGTGCCAGCAAGTGCCAAGTTAGCTGCCTGGTCACACACATACCCTGACATTGGCTGAGGTACATGCAAGGGTGGCAGCGACTGCTGCTGCATGGGGGGGGGGGGCACCCCAGCTCCTGGAACCAGAGCTTGTGCCCACAGGGCTGGTTGTTGCTCTAGGGACGGACCAGGAACCAGGGGAGCTGATGGCAGCACTGGGGCAAATTCTGCTGGCCTCGCTCGCTCCCCCCTCTTGTCATCCTGATCAGGTAGAACCTCTTGGTAACCTCTCCAAAAGTCACCGAAATCATTCACTTCTGTATCATTTTACTCTAATAGGAGCAATATTTTGGCCGTGTCATATTTCCCAAATCATCACACACACACCCTTGACATCAATAAGATCATAAGACATCCATTGTGAAGTACCAAGTTCAATCAATCTTTTTCCAGTTACCTCAGACAGCCTAACCAAATTTTTTGTTGTGGAAAATGCAGGCTAGAGGTGTCCCCACTGGGATGAGTTGGTCACTTTCCTTACTTTGCACCCATACTTAAAGCAGTGGCAGCCAGAAGGCCCAAGATACTGGTATAATAAAAGAAAAGAGCAGCCCCTCTCAGCAGGCATGCTCTGCAATCCATGCTCTGCTTTTGGAGTGCAGTCACAAGAACTAGTAACGGCCTGAGTCTGTTCCTGTATGCTGCCTGAAAGAGTATAGTAAAACAGTGCTCTGCGCATCACCTCCATAGACCTTCCCGTTACACTGCGGCCAAACTCATTCACCCCGTTAAGAGCAGCCAGATCCTCTACAGCTGGTTGAAACTGCCCTGCACTATAGCATTTTCCTGGAGCAGAGATGCACACTCTCCCACCCTTCACCAGGTCTCACCAGCCAGAGACAAAAGGGTGCCTAACATTTAAAGTGGTCTGGGGTATCACAAAAACCAAATCTCATGTACACATTCAAGCACACTCCTAAACACAGACATACAAGAAACTTTATTGAAAACGAAAGCAGACTTCCAATGAAAAATTCTTGGGCAGAGTCTGCCCAGTCAAAGGATCCAATTTCTGGCCAGTTAATTTTTCCCTGGAGTTTGTATGTCAGTCAATCCATCATACAAAGTCATCCCATTTCCTCTGGAGTGCTACCATAAGGGATATCCCCCCTTTTCCAATTCCTGGGAACCAATACCTAGAGGACTGCAGTCCGGAATTTCCATTCCTCCCTGGGAAACCAGTTTACCTTTTTCATTCCCTATGACTCACCATGACACATCTGATGACAGCCAACTGCCTCACCTTCTTCACTCCATGAGACCAATACATTTAGAGATTCGGGATGCCACAGAGCTGGACCTAACTCAGCCTAAGGCTAGCCCCGCAGGTCAGCTAGATACCATCAACTGAGGTGCACCCTTAAGGAGCACCTGTTGCTGAGTTCCAAATCCCAGTGACAACCAGAATCCTGCCGACGATGCCAGATTGTTATATAAATAAATCTATTTCAACACAATTGATCCCATTTAGTAACATTTTATTGAAATAAAGTGGAGAGACATAAAATAAGCACGTGTCTCAGAGAAAAAAACCCACAAAAACATTCCTTTATACATTTTCTCTACCATCTAGAAACTGTGGCTAATACTGATTGGTTACTCCATGAGTTTCTAACAAGGCAGATGATTTGTCTGAATAAAGAAAGAACACAGAGTCTTTTCAAAGACTCAACTTATCTGTCTCAGCCTGATAAACACCAGACATTGGTTGCATATACTCTGTAGCAGCATTGCTCAGCTGCCAACGCTGGCCTTTGACCTCAGGCTTTCTGCCTTACAATCTAAACATTGTTATCTGGCTTTTCTGCCTTACAATCTAAAATACAGACAGTATAATTTGTCCCACAAGGTCAGCCTCTGACCACCCACTCACTCCAGAATTCCCAGTCTCCCATCCTCCATAACCAGCCCTGGGATCCCCCTTTACTCGTGTGGAAGGAGCTGCTGAGACCACACTGGCCACTAGAAGGAAGTGGCCCCCCCACCGGGTAGCCCCTGTAGGATTTCCAACTCTCTGTTTCCTGGAGCGGGGTGGGGGTGGGGGGCACGAGCTGAAGAGAAGTGTTGCTCCTCCTTTGGGGATGCAACGCAAGCACCTCCCCACCCTGTTTTACTTTCCCTCCCTTCTCTCTACAAAAAGACTTTGTATTTGCTTTGGAGAGGAAAATGGGTGGGGTGAGGTGGACTAGGAGGAGAAGAGAAAAGGGCAGGTGAGGACAAGAAATATTCAGGGAAGGGGAAGACTCCCGCCCCAAGCATTGAATAACTTCTGGAAGTAGGAAATTCTGCCTTGCCTGCTTACCTCACCCCACCAGAAGCCTCCCCCCAAGCAGAATCCAGCCCCATCTGATTCCTGGCTCTTAGAGCCCTGAAGGAGGAGGGAAGCTGGCAGCAGAGGTCTCTTTCTGCCCATGAGAAGTTTTCCCTCCTGGAAATGGGAAAGTTCCACCCAACCAAAGAAGGTCTGATTTGGAGGCTGGTGGAAATGAAGCTGAAACATTGGAAAGCTATAGTTTGATGCCTGGTCCACTCAGGGCTCATTTCAAGGGTCTTTGCATGAGTGTTAGGAAGAGCTTGGTATCGTTTAAGACCACCCCTTCTCCCCTGAATCTGTCCAGTAGGATTCTGGAAACGCTGCCAGGATCACACCAACGAAACCCATCCCTTCAGTATTTGAAGGATCTGAGGATCTGATAGATGCCAGCCACAGATGCAGGCGAAACGTCAGGAGAGAATGCTGCTAGAACACGGCCATACAGCCCGGAAACCAGACAGTACCCCAGTGATTCCGGCCGTGAAAACCTTCGACAATACATTAAAGCACAGTTGTTTAAAGTACTGGTAAGACACACTTTGAATTACTGGAAAGAAGTAAAACTTCCAACATTACCTACTGTGTGCTTTAATGTATTAAAAATACAGGTGCTAAAACTGACTAAAACAATCTGTTATCTTCCACATGGGAAGCCAGTGCTTGATTCCTGAGCCACAGGCTCGCCCTTCCCTTGACCTCCTGACCCAAGCATTTGTGTGTCCTAGGCATCTATTACCCATTCAAGCCAGAAAAAAATGAGAGCTGAAGAATGAGCTTTTATGAAGTTATCAGGAATGCTGAAAGTATGGGCTCATTGCCTTTTCAGCAAGATTGTGTTAGTGGAGCATTCACCTTGCATGTGTCATTCCAGTGTCACAACTTGGGAGTAAGAGTAGACCACTGGAAAAGAAAGAGGGGATATAGCAAGGAAGTCTTTTAATTTTGTTGTATAAAACGAGAGATTAAAAGTTAGATATACATGTGGTATTGTAACTAAACATGGTAAAAGTTTTTGTTATATATTTGTATAAAAACCTCTTCATCTTTTTAACATTCTAATAATGTTATGGGGGGGGAAAGGAAAAGAAAGAGGGGCTTTGGCCCATTTTTCCTTCTCTGCTTATTTGACAATTACCAAACTCAAGGCTGAGTCTGGAGCTCCGGAATAATCTCCAGACTACGGAACCAGGGAGAAAGTGGCTCATGCACAGGGTAGAATATTTGGTATTATACGCCTCTGTGGTCCCTCCCCAAACCTCATTCTCTCCAGGCTCCTTGCCTTAATCTCCAGAAATTTAACCATCCAGAGTTGGCAATAGTGCCAACTCTAAGGAATCTTAGAGGAATTTACTTCCTCTAAGGAATCTTCCTGAGGTATAGACATACCACATTCTACTCCATAACATTGCCTTTAGTATACAGAAAAGCTTCTGGCTGGGCTCACTGGCTTGAGTCACACACAGCATGCATTGGTTGTGCTGCTCCCTCTACAGAGAAAACCTTGCTGTGGGATATGTGGCTGATTTGGTTTGCGGAAGAGGTATTCCTGCCCCACTTGATGTGCATGGAAGTAAATCAGGCTTCACATTCCATGGATCCAGTTCTTCACTGTCCACAAGTTGTTCTTGGCATGTTGTTGTGAGGTACAACTGGAAAGCTAACGTGGGAGCCACGGGGAAGCTCAGCTATCTCTTGCCAGAGTCTGGCTGTGTGCCCTCCTGAGTATGCTTTGAAGGCTGCCTATTCCTGCACTGACCTAAGGGCTGGACTAGAAGTCCTCCAAGGTTCCTCCCAACTCTCTGTTTCCAATCCTCTGTTGATTGAATAATGCCCTGTCTAGGAGATTGGTCAGTAATAGATGATGTGGTATCAAACTTGCCTAAGGAATGGAACATGAGTTGATAATTCACTTCCAACCAATGGATGCCCAAGTGAGTCATGGGCTCTTGTTCAAAGCAGTCTCCTGCTCGCCTTCCCCCAATCTCCTCCAGCCCTTTCCCCTTTGCCTGATCATTATCCCATGTTCCCCATTCCCCTGTCCGCCATCTCCCCCCCCCCAAAGATAAAGTCAAGCTCTCCCAAACCCCTGCTTGATGTCTCCCACTCCACAGGGACAACAGAAACCACTATTCCCAAACTCGCACCCCTCCCCAGACAAAGCCAAGTCCTGTAGGGCATCGGTGGTAAGTTGCCAATGCACTGCAGGGCACGCCAGAAGCTCCCCAATCCACCACTCCCATCCTGCAGGTCCCAGCAAAAGCCCCTTCCCCCACCTGCCATCTCCAACTCCCCAAAGACGATGCCAGCACCCAGCAGAAGTTCTCCCATTCCCCTGCTCTTGAAGACATTGCCCCAAAGTACAAGCCTGGGCTGTGGGAAAAAGCGCCTGACTTGACTGGATGTTGAGCTGCTTTGAGGGCTCAGAGGTGATTGTTCGTTAACTGGAAATGGTCTCATTTTGCTCTGACGAAATAATCCTTAAAGTAGAAATATGGTTGCATGCATGCCTTGCAGCTCTGTGTGTGTGTGTGTGTAAAAATATGTAAAAGTGATGTCCTGCCTCCATGATGGAATGTACTCATGACATGGGAGGAAAATGCATGCTTTCAAACTGATAAAAAAGTGCTTTCAAGAGTCCTTACACTGAGAATTTAAAGGTTTCTCTTTTGTGTTGGTTTTTAGATGCCATTCAAAACTGCATCTCTGACTGAATCTCTTTCCACACTCCAAGCTTTTCAAAGGTTTATTCTATGTGTGGTTTTTTGATGTGACTGAAGATGGCCACTCCGACTGAATCTCTTTCCACACTCTGAGCATTCAAAAGGTTTCTCCCCTGTGTGGGTCCTTCGATGTTTTTGAAGACTGCTACTATCACTGAACCTCTTTCTACATTCTGAGCATTTGAAAGGTTTCTCTCCTGTGTGGATTCTTTTGTGTGTGTGAAGATGTCCGCTGTAACGGAATCTCTTTCCACACTCTGAACATCCAAAAGGTTTCTCCCCCGTGTGGGTCCTTTGATGTTTTTGAAGGCTGCTACTCAGACTGAATTTCTTTCGGCACTCTAAGCATTCAAAAGGTTTCTCCCCGGTGTGGGTTCTTTGATGCTGCTGAAGATTGCTACTCTGCCTGAATCTCTTTCCACACTCTGAGCATTCAAACGGTCTCTCCCCTGTGTGGCCTGTTTGATGCCTTTGAAGACTGCTACTCCGACTGAATCCCTTTCCACACTCTGAGCATTCGAATGGTTTCTCTCCTGTGTGAGCTCTTTGATGTACTTGAAGATGGCCAATCTGACTGAACCTCTTTCCACACTCAGAACATTCAAAAGGTTTCACCCCCGTGTGGGTCCTTTGATGCTTTTGAAGACTACTCCTCTGACTGAATCTCTTTCCACATTCTGTGCATTCAAAAGGTTTCTCCCCTGTGTGGGTTCTTTGGTGCTGTTGAAGGCTTCTGCTCTGACTGAATCGCTTTCCACACTCTGAGCATTCAAAAGGCTTTTCCCCTGTGTGGATTCTTAGGTGCTCTTGAAGACTATAAATGTGACTGAATCTCTTTCCACATTCTGCACATTCAAAAGGTTTCTCCCCTGTGTGGGTCCTTTGGTGCTGTTGAACATGGGAATACCGGCTGAATCTATTTCCACACTGTGAGCATTCAAAAGGTTTCTCCCCTGTGTGGGTTCTTTGGTGCAAAAGGAGCTGTGATCTGTATTTGAAGTACTTTACACACTGAAAGCATTTGTGTGCCTTCATTATGTTGTGCTTTCTTCCATCAGCGATGATCATTCTGCTATCTAAGCAGATTAGTGGCTTCTCCCCTAAAGAAATTCTTTGGTGTTCAAGGTCACATTTATGTGACCCACTCTTGCCACAGTTTGAGCAGCTATTAGATTTTTCTTCTGCATGTGTTCTTTGATGCCTTAGGAGCTCTGATCTGCAAAGGAAGCTCTTTCTGCACTTCTTTCCACTGTGTACTTGCAAATGGATATTATATTGGGTTGGATCTGAGAAGCTCATTCCACATTCCCAGCATCTATGTACTTCCTCCATCATGTGGATTACTTCATGGAAATCCTGCCCTTGGCCAGGAATGGGTTTATCCCTCTTCTCAATAATGTGACTTCCTTTCTGCCTCTTTACTCTCTCTTGATTCCTGATGTTGCCGTTCAAATCTTTATTCTTGATTTTATCTGACAACAGCTGATGCACTTCCACAACTAATTCATTCCCTTGCTCATCACCTAATGGAATAAAAAGAGAGATCCTGTTAGCACCCACACAAGGAAGTCTGATCTTCCCTTAAATATCACACAGAAAACATTTCAGTAACTTTTTCTTGCTGTGCATAGAAGGAATAGTTACTCTAAAGGGACATGAAAGCTTGTTTTTAAAGAAAGGCTTGGTTTGGATTCCAAGAGTTTACACAGTCTGCACCTGAGTCAAGAGAAGTAAGGGCTGATTTCTGACTGAGGGTCTCCAAAATGGAAAATGTATTATTCATAATATTTTAAAAATAAGAACAGTGAAAGGAGATGGATATCTATTTCAATTATAAATTTTTCTAGACTATGTTGAAAATTGAATTCAAAAGTGGTTCAGGAGGATAAAATGAATGAATGATTAAATTAAAATTAGAAGATTATAATTTGATTTATGTTTTATAAAACAAAAAAGAAAATAGAAATTGATAATGGTAACAATTTATTTGTTAAAAGTTTTTTTAAAAACAGTAAGTACTGTTGAATGTTTTATGATTTTATAGAACTTTATATTTATCACCTTTCTGGTTGTCTTAATGTTTAGAACTGTAATTAAGCCCAGATCTGTTTGTTCTCTTTTTTCTTACTTACTGTTATTAATGCAATTTTTTAAATGGGGGGAAAAAGATGTTGAGTCATGTATCATATCAAAGGCATCAATTTGGTCCTTTGCAGCCTATGACAAATCCTTACCCAGAGAGGTCACACTCTTGTAGTTCTCCAGCATGACTTCCATATAGAGAGCTCTTTGGTCTGGATCCAGCAAAGCCCACTCTGCCTCAGTGAAGCACATGGCCACCTCTTCAAAGGACACTGGAGGCTGAAAGAGAAAGCATGGATGAGCCCCTCATCAGAGATCCTACCAGGCAGACTGCACTGTAGAAGGGGGCATCCTGGGAGGAGAGAGCTGGGTATGTGTATAAGGAGTGGCATTCAGAGCTTCTTGCCCGGGCCGCTCAGCACGAACTGCAGGAGAAAAGCCCTCTGAGAAAGGAGGGAGGACCCAGGCTGCCCCACTTCTTCCACACTTATCTCCACTCTTGTCTCCCCTACCTGGACTGGAAGTGCAGCTGCTGTTTCCACACCTTGGCAAAGAAAATAGATCAACACTGACTCTTCTCTGCCTGCAAGGGAGAGAAGAATGGAAAAGAAGTTAATAGCCTACACTTGCAGTTCTGTTTGCTTGCATGACGATTCATGCACCCCTGTTTCCAGGACTGTGAAACCTTGCTCTGTGCACCCTCAAAAAGAATTGTAGCATTTTGTAGTATGTTGTGGGAGAGGTGGAAGAGAAGTGCTATGAACAATCAGCCTTGGAGGGTTATAAATGTCTGACATGTTCCAAAGTTCTCTGATAGTTGAAACTTGTCCTGTGAACTCTGGAGCTCCAAAACGTAAGAACACCTCTGCTGCACTGGACCAAAAGCCCAGGCATGCTATTCTGCCACTTACTGGGTCCTTGCACATGTCCTTGAGTCCAGGCTGGTACAAGAAAAAGAGAGAGGTGAAAATGAAATTGCTTAGTTGAGTCATGCAAGTTTGGTGGTATCAAGTCATCTAGAGGTTGCTGCCAGACCTAGCGTTGCCAATCTCCAGGTGAGAGATGTTGATCCGCTGGAATTACAACTAAACTGCAGATGACAGTGATCTGTCCCCCTGGAGAGAATGGCTGCTTTGTAGAGTGGAATATATGATATTGTATTCAGATGAGGCCTCTGCAAACTCTGCCCTCAGTCTCAATCACAAAACCATATTGTGCACAAATAGGGGGTTGTGCAAATACAAAGAGGGGGTCAATACCACAAACAAATAATTTGCACAAGAAATGGCTGGCAGTACAAAGACTGAATGATGTAACAGTTTAATAGTGAAATACATCTTGTTCCTGAATTGCAGAGGGTTGGACTTGATGGCCCTTGGGGTCTCTTCCAACTCTATGATTCTATGATCTACTATGGGGCTATGATGCTTTTCATGTCCCTAGACCATAGTGTTCAAGTATGAGTCACCAATCAACATTCATATCAAGTACACAAGATCCTCCAGATTAAACTGAAAACCCACTAATGAACAACTAGAATCCAATGTAATCTGGCTTTGAAATAATCTGTGCAGCAGTGTTTCCCAACCTTTTCGACGTCGCAGTACCCTTGACCTCGCTCTTCATATCTCACGGTACTCTACGGGTGGGTATGTCCCTGCCACCCCACCCCCACCTTCCCCTCCCAGGGTGAAGGGAAGCACCGGGGAGGGGGGGGAGGAGTGGCTGCTGTCCTTGCAGCAGGCCCTGGCCCCTGGGCCAGCTCCACATCCTTGGTGGTGCCAGCGGGACACACCGCAAAGGGAGGGGGCTGGTAGCATTGTTGCGGTACCCCTGGGATGTGCTCACAGCACCCCAGAGTACTGCGGACCCCCAGTTGGGAATCACTGCTTTGGAGGCTCATGTAATCATTGTATTTTCACAGTTCAATAGTTTTGTTTCTTATTAAATTGTTCATACAGTTCAAATAGGACCACATCTCTGCATCGCTAATCTCTGGATGCAAAATGCGCCGTTGAAATACCACAATTACACAAGCCTCCAAAGATTACTTCAAAGCCAGATTACACTAGATTCTGGTAGCTCATTAGTGGGTTTTCAGTTTAGAATCTTGTGCACTTGATATGAATGTTGATTGGTTGATGACCCGTACTTGAACACATATGGTTTAGGGTCATGAGAGGCATCATAGCTCCATAGTAGATGTGGTTCACATTGTTAACCAAGTAAACCATTATATTATTCAGTCTTTGTACTGCTAGGCATTTCTTGTGCAAATTATTTATTTGTTGTATCAACTGCAAAACCTCCAGGAAGTTCCCAATCTAGAGTTCTTCAAAGGCCAAGAAAGGTCTATAAAGGACCCTTCCCCCATTCCCATAGAATCCTCCCTCACAAGGTAAAATAACCTTGAAAATGGCTCTTCCCCTTGTTTTTACCGACTGAGCCAAACCTTGGAAGGCTGAGGTTGCCAAGGAACAGCACTGAGGGACTCAGGCGCTTATACCTACAGGTGATCCTTTTTATCACTTTAGGGGTTTTTAGCTAACCAATATATTCTTTTTAGGTTTCAGATCTTGCTGCAAACATAGGGTCCTTTCCGAATTGCTGGAAAAATGTGATGTGCATGTTCACAAATCCAATCACACAATTTAAGCATCCAAATATTTGGCTCACTTTGGTATCAGAACGTGAGATTGAGTGTCACAAGTTGGGTGAAGAAACATTTCCAGTTTTATCTGACCAGAACTCTACCCATCAAATTCACTGGGTTCCCTAACCCCATTCAGGTGCAATGAATTCTTACCACATGAGAGGTCATCTTGGACATGCTCCTGGGACTTGAAATGCTGCCCGTCCTCCAACGAACCTCTTTCTATCTCAGAGAACTCAGTTCTCATCTTCACAAATTGATCCCGCATCTGAAACAGCAGGGAAGGAAACAGGGAAAAGATGGAATGGAAGACACTAAGGAATGGATCCTGCCCCACTTACAGATTCTGCACTTTTCTATCAGCAGCCCTGGTAGGGTTTGCCTTCAACAGTGGCAAATTATTTGGAGGGAATAAGAATTTCCCTAGAAGTCGTGGCTACTGAAGCAGTTTGTTAAAGCTCACATTTGGATAATTAACACTTGGACAAATATTGGTCAAAGAAGCTTTAGGAAAAGGTCAGATATTGTTGTCTGAATTGGACATACCTGGAAAGAAAAGCCCTCACCTGTTCCGCCTGCCTCTTCTCCTCTGCCTGACTCAGGAGGAAACCTTCAACCAGAGCCACTGCTTGAGAACTGGTCTCCGGCCCACATCCTCTGACCCAGAACTGCATTTCCTTGGGCAGGATGGTCAGGAACTGCTCCAGGACCACCAAGTCCAGGATCTGCTTCTTGGAGTGCCTCTCTGGCTTCAGCCAGCGGTTGCAAAGTCCATGCAGCTGGCTGCAAACCTCTCGGGGTCCATTGATCTCATGGTAGTGGAACTGCCGGAAGAGTTGGCAAAGTACTTCTGAGTTCAGGGGCTCCTGATCCCAGATCTCTGGCACAACTCTCTCCCAGAATTCAACACCACTCCTGGCTTGAATTGGATGGGGGCCTTTCCTTCCTCCCTTGCCAGGTCTAGGCCCTTCTGGGTCCTGCTCTTCCATCTCCTTCCTCTTCAGCTGGGTCACCTCCAACTGTGAAAAAAATGTTTTTCCTTACTTGGTTATGAAGACGGGCCTCTCCCTGCAGGGAGGTGCAGGTGGAGGAAAGACAGATAGCAATGGGCAGCTAGGAAAACAAGAGAGAATGGAGATACACAGTGGATCAGAAAAAAAACATGCCTCTTGTGACTTGCAATATCATTTTGCTACCTTATAAACCCATCTTTTATACCTACCACATGCCTATTTGTTTGCTCAGGAAAGATAAATGTATCTGCCTCTTTAAAGATGCTACTACCATGCCTATGATTACTTTGAAGGGCTTTTCTGGGGGGTGGTAGATGATGAATTGTTTTTCACCATGTCTAGTCCCTCAATTTTAAATTCAGGTGTAACTTCTATTTAATTTAAAGAGGGATATCAAAGAATTTGTTAAACTTAAAGAACTGAGGAAGTTCACATCTTTGATAGTATGCTCCCAACTTCTGACACTTAATGGAAATAACAATAAACAAACTTAAAATTTGTTCTTTCTTTCTTTTTAATAAGACAGAACTGCAATTAAATATATAAAACAACTAGCAACACCCGGCCACATGTTGCTGTGGCAAATTTCCTCCTCATCACAGTCCACAACCCACACAGATGTCCATGCAGGTCCAATGATCCCCGGCATAGCCTTTTGGGCTGGTCAAATAGAACCACTCTTTCCCTTTTCAACAGCACACTGGATTCACAATGTTGTATTATGGTTTGTAGTTTGTTTAGTAGAATTCAGGGATGGTCCAACACAGGCTGGCACTGACAGTTCAGACCTAATTTACCTTGGAGTACGCAATGGCAGAGCCCAGTGGCAGCAGCCGTTATCTAACCACTCCTCAAAGGTCAGGGCAAACCCAACGTTACTTCAGAGATCTCAGATTAGAACTACCTGCCCAGCTCCCTTCTCCCCGCATGAGTTGGGTTGTCCGCCAACGGGGCTTCTTGTGAAGGGAGCCTTGCAGATCTGGCTGGCCAAATTTCCGAAGGGAGTAGGAGTCCCTGTAGACAGGTATTCTGTTGTGAGTTAGCATCTGTCCAAGTGCTTGGTGGACTGAGGGTGAGAGGGCAGTTGTGAGAGTGTTTACTGTGTTGGACTGTATGGGGTGATGATGCGCAAACAGCGTAGGAGAATCGCTTTGCCTAATATTACCTAAAACCTAAATATTACCTAAATATTACCTAAAACCTAATGTGAACATGTGTGTTGTGAAATTGTCACACACATCCAGCCATGTGATCGTGTGAAGAAGTGGTGGGTGACTGTGGCTGCACTGAGATGTGCGGCTGGAGAAGGGAAACAGAGTCTGCCTTCCTGACCTCTGTGTCTCCGTCCCCAAGGCCCACAGTTCCCAGTAATGTGTGAGGTAAATGGCACGGAGAGCAGGCCATGCAGCGCGTGGTGGGGAGAATGCTCCTGTGGCCTACCTCGCAGGGCCTCCTTCCAATTCGAAACTGGGAACATTTCCCTATTGGAAAAGTTAAGCACAAATACAGTAAAATACAGTGTGTGTGGACTGCTGTGGCTTTTACTAAATACCATGCTGCAGAAAAACCAATGTACTCTCTGATTACTGACGTTGCACTCTGGCTGTGTCTAATCTTATATATTAAATCTTATATATAATTGAACAACTCAACACTTCTATTTACATTTCCTTATTTCTCTGACAAGGTTCTTAAAAATACAGCATAAGTCTTCCAACTCTTATAACTAAACATAAATAATCACTTAGTCCATTCAATTCTCTATTCAGAAAGCAAAACTTCAGTTCCATATAGTCCATGTATCAATTCTGTAGGTTCTACATGGAAACGTCTTGCGCATATAGAACGTTTTTCGTGCGTCTTCCTCAGTATGCCAGTATGAATAGAGAATTGAATGGACTAAGTGATTATTTATGTTTAGTTATAAGAGTTGGAAGACTTATGCTGTATTTTTAAGAACCTTGTCAGAGAAATAAGGAAATGTAAATACAAATAGAAGTGTTGAGTTGTTCAATTATATGTAAGATTTAATATATAAGATTAGACACAGCCAGAGTGCAACGTGTGTATTTTTGAGTTTATTTGGGCTAATGTTAACATTGCACTCTTAAAGATAGTTGGTGACTCTCTGATTACTTGCCATACAGGGGGAAAACCTGTTGCAGCATTCTTCTCTGTAATCATTGTAAGCACAGGCTGAAGAATGAATGTATTCGGCTAGGTTTTTTTGGGGGGGGGGGGGCACCCGCAAATATGTACAATGGCTATGTATATGTGAACTGTTTTTATGATTCCGCCAATGACGCTGCGCTCCAGGCAGTTAAAATCTCTAGTGGAAGTTTTTTTTTCATTTGCAACGTAGTCTGTTAGTTATCCTGGATTAGAATATATAATTAGCAGTGCAATGATTGTATTTCTTATAGTCTTATACAGTGGCATCAGTGGTGATGATGAGCATGGTCTGAAGAAAGCCAGTCCGTACTGTAAGAGGTTTGTATTCCTAAGGCTTCGTGAGACACCAGGGTGGGGTGGATTATGCATTCTGAGGTAATATTTCATTCAGGGAGAGGGACTGCAGGTGAGGGCACAGGCTTCATGTGTAAGTGTGATTATTTTCTAGATAATAGGTTGAGAGTGGTTTTGTATTTCATTTCTGTCTGGCCAGTACCTCTAGTCTAGAGAAATGCTGCGTGCCTGAGTTGCCTCAGCTTCTGCCTTCCTTCCACTCCCTCACTGACTCCTGGCCCTCTCCCTGAATGAAATATTACCTCAGAACAGGCCCAGCATCCAACAGATGGCGCTGTTTTATGGGGAAAGGACGGTGATGGCACTGTTTTGGGGGGAAAGGACGGTGATGGCGCTGTTTTCGGGGGGAAAGGACGGTTTACCTGGCACAGGTAAGTTATGTGAGGTGGTGAAAACACGCTCAGATGAGAGAGCAACATTGTCTGAAAATTTCACAGCATTTGGTCCAGTAGTTTCGGAGTGCAACGATAAGAAACAAATGGACACTTTGTGTTTTTTTTTATATAGATAATTAACATCTAACCAGTTCGGTCCTGGTTTCTACATTCTATCTAGCCAGGTTTCGGAAGATGAATAGATTTGCAGCTTTGCTTTGCCTTGTTGTGTTGTCTGTTCTTTCTTTTCAGGAGTTTAGTGTAGCCCTCAAATATTAACGTGCAGCTTTCTTTAAAAAGTTGGAGTCCTTCTGAGGTAAGTGACCTGCAACTTCAGACCCTCCAGTCACTCTGGGAAGATGCATATAACATCCATTGCAAACATTCACAGCAAACATCACTGTACAGACTAACAGCCAATGAATAATTATAACATATAGTTTAATAATAGAAATAAAATAAAATAAACAAATAATAACATTTTAAAAGCCAGAGTCCTTTTGAAGTAACTAACCTGAACTTTCAGGCTTTCCAATCACTCTCGGAGTATTGCACCTTTTTTCCTTTTGGGGACTGCCCCAACTATTTACCTCTTCCCCTAGTGGACTCATTTGCCACAATGAGTGCCCCATTTGCCACAAAGCATCTTAGCTGTGTGTGTAGGAGGGAGTCAGTCTCTTTAGGGGCAGATCCAAAAAAAAAAAAATCCATCAGCAGAGCTGATTCAGAGAGCAAGGGGCAGAGCCCTAAAAAGCTCATTCTATCCTACATTGGGGGTTTAGGGTTCAGGGATGCCCACTGTCTCCATGCCCCCACCTCCTTTATACTTTGTCTCCCCCATGAATAATGGTCAACAGATTTCCATCTTGTGTGGCTCCTGGAGGGTGAGGAGCATGATTGGGCCCCACTGCTGGGGTGGCTTGGGGGAGTGGGGTGGGGAGATCCTTTTCTTTCAGTTCCCAAACTATTCTGCATATTTAGAAAGCTCCTCCCCCCAATCCACACCCTGTTCAGGAACCCTACAGAACGGAACTGGAACAAAAAAGTAAAAATGCCGCACCTCAGTCAAAGTTGGGCACAAAAAGGGACTAGGTAAAAGTTGGATCTGATTAATATAAATGGATGTTCATGAAATCATATGATTTTAACACTGAAGAAAAAGAAAGCCACCACCGTTGTTGCTGTTGCTGTTATTATTATTAATTCGATTTGATAGACCGCTTTACCCCCAAAGGGCTCAGAGCGGTTATATAGATCATGTCTTTATAGGTAGCACCAAAAAAATCAGGCATCCAGTGCTTCATCATACTGCTGTGGTGTAAAAACATAATTCCAAAGCACAGATCCTCATGGATCCTTAAGATATTTGCCTTATGTCACCCAAAATTCACCCTCAAATCATAGGTCATGTTCATAGCCACAGACTGCACCACAAATCCCTGACATTCACTGCTTTGTGACACTACCATGGTGAAAAGACATGGGTTCAAAGCCAGATTCTCATGTTATGTCCATATCCACAGACGGCACCCCACCCCCCACCTCCAAAATAAGGATCTTATGCTTTGTGGTGCCATTACAGGGCAAAAAAAAAAAAAACAGTTCCAGATCATGCATCCTCACTATTTTTTTCGCTGGATCACTTCAGGTTTATTATCAAATTACAAATCATGTCCATAGCAACAAATCCAGATTGCCTGGCTCAAAGAGACAGATGGGAGATTCCAATCCTCAGTTTAGTAACTCCAAATGTCTATTTGATTCACAGAAAATTCCCCATATGTAGAAAGCTAGCAATTCAAGGAGAAATGTGGTGCTGCCTCTGCTTGTATGAATCAGGCCAGAGACTGATGTCTCCAAGTCTTGCCAGATAGAGGCTTTCACTCTTTTCTTTTCCATCCAGCACTGATTACCATGAAGAGATTTTGCAAGATTATCATAATCTCCGAAACACCCCCCCACCAAATACCTAAGGGTGCAGAACACAACAGAGAACCAGGATTTCTATAAAGAGAAATTAACAAGAGGGGGGCTCCTTCTTGCCTGTGTCCCAAACAGCAAAGGACATAAGAACATAAGAACAAGCCAGCTGGATCAGACCAGAGTCCATCTAGTCCAGCTCTCTGCTACTCGCAGTGGCCCACCAGGTGCCTTTGGGAGCTCACATGCAGGATGTGAAAGCAATGGCCTTCTGTGGCTGTTGCTCCCGAGCACCTGGTCTGTGAAGGCATTTGCAATCTCAGGTCAAAGAGGATCAAGATTGGTAGCCATAAATCGACTTCTCCTCCATAAATCTGTCCAAGCCCCTTTTAAAGCTATCCAGGTTAGTGGCCATCACCACCTCCTGTGGCAGCATATTCCAAACACCAATCACACGTTGCGTGAAGAAGTGTTTCCTTTTATTAGTTCTAATTCTTCCCCCCAGCATTTTCAGTGTATGCCCCCTGGTTCTAGTATTGTGAGAAAGAGAGAAAAATTTCTCTCTGTCAACATTTTCTACCCCATGCATAATTTTATAGACTTCAATCATATCCCCCCTCAGACGTCTCCTCCCCAAACTAAAGAGTCCCAAACGCTGCAGCCTCTCCTCATAGGGAAGGTGCTCCAGTCCCTCAATCATCCTTGTTACCCTTCTCTGCACTTTTTCTATCTCCTCAATATCCTTCTTGAGATGCGGCGACCAGAATTGGACACAGTACTCCAAGTGCGGTCGCACCACTGCTTTATATAAGGGCATGACAATCTTTGCAGTTTTAATATCAATTCCTTTCCTAATGATCCCCAGCATAGAGTTTGCCTTTTTCACAGCTGCCATGCATTGAGTTGACATTCCCATGGAACTATCAACTAAGACGCCCAAATCCCTTTCCTGGTCTGTGACTGATAGCACTGACCCCTGTAGCGTGTATGTGAAGTTTGGATTTTTTGCCCCTATGTGCATCACTTTACATTTTGCTACATTGAACTGCATTTGCCATTTCTTAGCCCACTCACCTAATTTATCAAGGTCCGCTTGGAGCTCTTCGCAATCCTTTGCGGTTCTCACCACCCTACATAATTTGGTATCATCTGCAAACTTGGCCACCACGCTACCCACCCCTACTTCCAGGTCATTTATGAATAGGTTAAAGAGCACTGGTCCCAAAACGGATCCTTGGGGGACACCACTCCCGACATCTCTCCATTGTGAGAATTTTCCATTTACACCCACTCTTTGCTTCCTGTTTCTCAACCAGTTTTTAATCCATAGGAGGACTTCCCCTCTTATTCCTTCATTGCTGAGTTTTCTCAACAGTCTCTGGTGAGGAACTTTGTCAAAAGCCTTTTGGAAATCCAAGTAGACAATGTCCACTGGTTCCCCCTTATCCACAGGCCTGTTTACACCCTCAAAGAACTCTAGTAAGGACATGACTGCACTGCTTGGGATCCTAAGGTGGAAGGAAGGAAAGACCTGCTGGGGCTTGGCTGCCAAGAAGCAGAGGGGAGTAGAAGGAGTGGGGGGCTTCCTGCCCAAATATCCTGACCTTCAGATATATATATATTTTTGCACCAAGTGGCTCTTTCAGGCACAGGATGAGGTTGTGTGAACTGGGTGGGGGAGAAGGGGGCGTCTCTTTCCATTCGCTTCCCCCCCCCCCCTTCCTTTTTCTGTGCCTAATTGACGCTGGTGCTACATTTCTCCCCTGCTCCTCAAGCCTCTTTCAGACCAGGAGGCCCCTCCCACCCAGTCATTCCGCCACCAGCCCGGGAAAAAAAAAACCTAACGAGTGGGAAATGAATTTCCCCAAGAGCGGCTCTAGGGCTGTGGACTCTGTCCCTTTAAATCCAAGCACTCGCGGGCGGGCAGGGAGAGAAATGCAAGGTTTGGGGGCCCAAGGAATCCCTGCCCTCCTCCGGGAGACCCTCCTTTCGCCTCCTTGGAGCTCTTTTGCTCTCTGCGGAGGGGGGTTGCCCTCCGGAATGAAGGGACATCCTGTGCAGTCTCAGCCACGTCTGAATGCGCCTCCTTTGCACGCGAATTGAATGGGAGGGGGGCGGAGCGTAGATCTCAGGACTGCCACCCCCACCCCCACCCCTACCCCTTATTCCTCTCCCATCCAGGGTGACTGCTGGACATTTTTACAGGCTGCTGCTCTCGAACCAAGCACTTGTCCTGGAGAAATCGGGGTGGGGTGGGGTGCCATTCTCCAAACACTTCCCTCCCCCCCCCACCCACCCACCCACACCCCTCTCCTCCCTGCTTTTCCTTGACTTTTCCAGAGTCTCCCACCTTGCAACTGTCTCCACTCGCAAGGCTTCTGCAATGAAGGGAGGAGGCTGGATCTCACACGCCCCCCCCACCCCCAGCCAGGTGGCAGAGCACCACACACCCACAGCCGGCTTTGCAGTGGGGCGGCTCTCTAGTATCAGGGCCTGGCTCCGACCTCCCACCCACACCCACACCCCATCCACTTCCCTCCAACCGTGGGGACCCCCCTTTACTCACTTGCAAGGAGCTGCAACAGCACTCTGGAAAAGAAGGAAGTGGCTTTCCTTGGGGGGGGGGGGGGGCGGGGGGCGGGGGAGGCTGGGGGGGGGGGGGGGGGGGGGGGGGTGGGGGTGGGGGGGGGGGGGGGTGGGGGGGGGGGGGGGGGGGGGGGGGGGGGGGGGGGGGGGGGGGGGGGTGGGGGGGGGGGGGGGTGGTGGGGGGGGGGGGTGGTGGGGCAGGGGGGTGGGGGGGGGGGGGGGTGGGGGGGGGGGGGGGTGGGGGGGGGGGGGGGTGGGGGGGGGGGGGGGTGGGGGGGGGGGGGGGTGGGGGGGGGGGGGGGTGGGGGGGGGGGGGGGTGGGGGGGGGGGGGGGTGGGGGGGGGGGGGGGTGGGGGGGGGGGGGGGTGGGGGGGGGGGGGGGTGGGGGGGGGGGGGGGTGGGGGGGGGGGGGGGTGGGGGGGGGGGGGGGTGGGGGGGGGGGGGGGTGGGGGGGGGGGGGGGTGGGGGGGGGGGGGGGTGGGGGGGGGGGGGGGTGGGGGGGGGGGGGGGTGGGGGGGGGGGGGGGTGGGGGGGGGGGGGGGTGGGGGGGGGGGGGGGTGGGGGGGGGGGGGGGTGGGGGGGGGGGGGGGTGGGGGGGGGGGGGGGTGGGGGGGGGGGGGGGTGGGGGGGGGGGGGGGTGGGGGGGGGGGGGGGTGGGGGGGGGGGGGGGTGGGGGGGGGGGGGGGTGGGGGGGGGGGGGGGTGGGGGGGGGGGGGGGTGGGGGGGGGGGGGGGTGGGGGGGGGGGGGGGTGGGGGGGGGGGGGGGTGGGGGGGGGGGGGGGTGGGGGGGGGGGGGGGTGGGGGGGGGGGGGGGTGGGGGGGGGGGGGGGTGGGGGGGGGGGGGGGTGGGGGGGGGGGGGGGTGGGGGGGGGGGGGGGTGGGGGGGGGGGGGGGTGGGGGGGGGGGGGGGTGGGGGGGGGGGGGGGTGGGGGGGGGGGGGGGTGGGGGGGGGGGGGGGTGGGGGGGGGGGGGGGTGGGGGGGGGGGGGGGTGGGGGGGGGGGGGGGTGGGGGGGGGGGGGGGTGGGGGGGGGGGGGGGTGGGGGGGGGGGGGGGTGGGGGGGGGGGGGGGTGGGGGGGGGGGGGGGTGGGGGGGGGGGGGGGTGGGGGGGGGGGGGGGTGGGGGGGGGGGGGGGTGGGGGGGGGGGGGGGTGGGGGGGGGGGGGGGTGGGGGGGGGGGGGGGTGGGGGGGGGGGGGGGTGGGGGGGGGGGGGGGTGGGGGGGGGGGGGGGTGGGGGGGGGGGGGGGTGGGGGGGGGGGGGGGTGGGGGGGGGGGGGGGTGGGGGGGGGGGGGGGTGGGGGGGGGGGGGGGTGGGGGGGGGGGGGGGTGGGGGGGGGGGGGGGTGGGGGGGGGGGGGGGTGGGGGGGGGGGGGGGTGGGGGGGGGGGGGGGTGGGGGGGGGGGGGGGTGGGGGGGGGGGGGGGTGGGGGGGGGGGGGGGTGGGGGGGGGGGGGGGTGGGGGGGGGGGGGGGTGGGGGGGGGGGGGGGTGGGGGGGGGGGGGGGTGGGGGGGGGGGGGGGTGGGGGGGGGGGGGGGTGGGGGGGGGGGGGGGTGGGGGGGGGGGGGGGTGGGGGGGGGGGGGGGTGGGGGGGGGGGGGGGTGGGGGGGGGGGGGGGTGGGGGGGGGGGGGGGTGGGGGGGGGGGGGGGTGGGGGGGGGGGGGGGTGGGGGGGGGGGGGGGTGGGGGGGGGGGGGGGTGGGGGGGGGGGGGGGTGGGGGGGGGGGGGGGTGGGGGGGGGGGGGGGTGGGGGGGGGGGGGGGTGGGGGGGGGGGGGGGTGGGGGGGGGGGGGGGTGGGGGGGGGGGGGGGTGGGGGGGGGGGGGGGTGGGGGGGGGGGGGGGTGGGGGGGGGGGGGGGTGGGGGGGGGGGGGGGTGGGGGGGGGGGGGGGTGGGGGGGGGGGGGGGTGGGGGGGGGGGGGGGTGGGGGGGGGGGGGGGTGGGGGGGGGGGGGGGTGGGGGGGGGGGGGGGTGGGGGGGGGGGGGGGTGGGGGGGGGGGGGGGTGGGGGGGGGGGGGGGTGGGGGGGGGGGGGGGTGGGGGGGGGGGGGGGTGGGGGGGGGGGGGGGTGGGGGGGGGGGGGGGTGGGGGGGGGGGGGGGTGGGGGGGGGGGGGGGTGGGGGGGGGGGGGGGTGGGGGGGGGGGGGGGTGGGGGGGGGGGGGGGTGGGGGGGGGGGGGGGTGGGGGGGGGGGGGGGTGGGGGGGGGGGGGGGTGGGGGGGGGGGGGGGTGGGGGGGGGGGGGGGTGGGGGGGGGGGGGGGTGGGGGGGGGGGGGGGTGGGGGGGGGGGGGGGTGGGGGGGGGGGGGGGTGGGGGGGGGGGGGGGTGGGGGGGGGGGGGGGTGGGGGGGGGGGGGGGTGGGGGGGGGGGGGGGTGGGGGGGGGGGGGGGTGGGGGGGGGGGGGGGTGGGGGGGGGGGGGGGTGGGGGGGGGGGGGGGTGGGGGGGGGGGGGGGTGGGGGGGGGGGGGGGTGGGGGGGGGGGGGGGTGGGGGGGGGGGGGGGTGGGGGGGGGGGGGGGTGGGGGGGGGGGGGGGTGGGGGGGGGGGGGGGTGGGGGGGGGGGGGGGTGGGGGGGGGGGGGGGTGGGGGGGGGGGGGGGTGGGGGGGGGGGGGGGTGGGGGGGGGGGGGGGTGGGGGGGGGGGGGGGTGGGGGGGGGGGGGGGTGGGGGGGGGGGGGGGTGGGGGGGGGGGGGGGTGGGGGGGGGGGGGGGTGGGGGGGGGGGGGGGTGGGGGGGGGGGGGGGTGGGGGGGGGGGGGGGTGGGGGGGGGGGGGGGTGGGGGGGGGGGGGGGTGGGGGGGGGGGGGGGTGGGGGGGGGGGGGGGTGGGGGGGGGGGGGGGTGGGGGGGGGGGGGGGTGGGGGGGGGGGGGGGTGGGGGGGGGGGGGGGTGGGGGGGGGGGGGGGTGGGGGGGGGGGGGGGTGGGGGGGGGGGGGGGTGGGGGGGGGGGGGGGTGGGGGGGGGGGGGGGTGGGGGGGGGGGGGGGTGGGGGGGGGGGGGGGTGGGGGGGGGGGGGGGTGGGGGGGGGGGGGGGTGGGGGGGGGGGGGGGTGGGGGGGGGGGGGGGTGGGGGGGGGGGGGGGTGGGGGGGGGGGGGGGTGGGGGGGGGGGGGGGTGGGGGGGGGGGGGGGTGGGGGGGGGGGGGGGTGGGGGGGGGGGGGGGTGGGGGGGGGGGGGGGTGGGGGGGGGGGGGGGTGGGGGGGGGGGGGGGTGGGGGGGGGGGGGGGTGGGGGGGGGGGGGGGTGGGGGGGGGGGGGGGTGGGGGGGGGGGGGGGTGGGGGGGGGGGGGGGTGGGGGGGGGGGGGGGTGGGGGGGGGGGGGGGTGGGGGGGGGGGGGGGTGGGGGGGGGGGGGGGTGGGGGGGGGGGGGGGTGGGGGGGGGGGGGGGTGGGGGGGGGGGGGGGTGGGGGGGGGGGGGGGTGGGGGGGGGGGGGGGTGGGGGGGGGGGGGGGTGGGGGGGGGGGGGGGTGGGGGGGGGGGGGGGTGGGGGGGGGGGGGGGTGGGGGGGGGGGGGGGTGGGGGGGGGGGGGGGTGGGGGGGGGGGGGGGTGGGGGGGGGGGGGGGTGGGGGGGGGGGGGGGTGGGGGGGGGGGGGGGTGGGGGGGGGGGGGGGTGGGGGGGGGGGGGGGTGGGGGGGGGGGGGGGTGGGGGGGGGGGGGGGTGGGGGGGGGGGGGGGTGGGGGGGGGGGGGGGTGGGGGGGGGGGGGGGTGGGGGGGGGGGGGGGTGGGGGGGGGGGGGGGTGGGGGGGGGGGGGGGTGGGGGGGGGGGGGGGTGGGGGGGGGGGGGGGTGGGGGGGGGGGGGGGTGGGGGGGGGGGGGGGTGGGGGGGGGGGGGGGTGGGGGGGGGGGGGGGTGGGGGGGGGGGGGGGTGGGGGGGGGGGGGGGTGGGGGGGGGGGGGGGTGGGGGGGGGGGGGGGTGGGGGGGGGGGGGGGTGGGGGGGGGGGGGGGTGGGGGGGGGGGGGGGTGGGGGGGGGGGGGGGTGGGGGGGGGGGGGGGTGGGGGGGGGGGGGGGTGGGGGGGGGGGGGGGTGGGGGGGGGGGGGGGTGGGGGGGGGGGGGGGTGGGGGGGGGGGGGGGTGGGGGGGGGGGGGGGTGGGGGGGGGGGGGGGTGGGGGGGGGGGGGGGTGGGGGGGGGGGGGGGTGGGGGGGGGGGGGGGTGGGGGGGGGGGGGGGTGGGGGGGGGGGGGGGTGGGGGGGGGGGGGGGTGGGGGGGGGGGGGGGTGGGGGGGGGGGGGGGTGGGGGGGGGGGGGGGTGGGGGGGGGGGGGGGTGGGGGGGGGGGGGGGTGGGGGGGGGGGGGGGTGGGGGGGGGGGGGGGTGGGGGGGGGGGGGGGTGGGGGGGGGGGGGGGTGGGGGGGGGGGGGGGTGGGGGGGGGGGGGGGTGGGGGGGGGGGGGGGTGGGGGGGGGGGGGGGTGGGGGGGGGGGGGGGTGGGGGGGGGGGGGGGTGGGGGGGGGGGGGGGTGGGGGGGGGGGGGGGTGGGGGGGGGGGGGGGTGGGGGGGGGGGGGGGTGGGGGGGGGGGGGGGTGGGGGGGGGGGGGGGTGGGGGGGGGGGGGGGTGGGGGGGGGGGGGGGTGGGGGGGGGGGGGGGTGGGGGGGGGGGGGGGTGGGGGGGGGGGGGGGTGGGGGGGGGGGGGGGTGGGGGGGGGGGGGGGTGGGGGGGGGGGGGGGTGGGGGGGGGGGGGGGTGGGGGGGGGGGGGGGTGGGGGGGGGGGGGGGTGGGGGGGGGGGGGGGTGGGGGGGGGGGGGGGTGGGGGGGGGGGGGGGTGGGGGGGGGGGGGGGTGGGGGGGGGGGGGGGTGGGGGGGGGGGGGGGTGGGGGGGGGGGGGGGTGGGGGGGGGGGGGGGTGGGGGGGGGGGGGGGTGGGGGGGGGGGGGGGTGGGGGGGGGGGGGGGTGGGGGGGGGGGGGGGTGGGGGGGGGGGGGGGTGGGGGGGGGGGGGGGTGGGGGGGGGGGGGGGTGGGGGGGGGGGGGGGTGGGGGGGGGGGGGGGTGGGGGGGGGGGGGGGTGGGGGGGGGGGGGGGTGGGGGGGGGGGGGGGTGGGGGGGGGGGGGGGTGGGGGGGGGGGGGGGTGGGGGGGGGGGGGGGTGGGGGGGGGGGGGGGTGGGGGGGGGGGGGGGTGGGGGGGGGGGGGGGTGGGGGGGGGGGGGGGTGGGGGGGGGGGGGGGTGGGGGGGGGGGGGGGTGGGGGGGGGGGGGGGTGGGGGGGGGGGGGGGTGGGGGGGGGGGGGGGTGGGGGGGGGGGGGGGTGGGGGGGGGGGGGGGTGGGGGGGGGGGGGGGTGGGGGGGGGGGGGGGTGGGGGGGGGGGGGGGTGGGGGGGGGGGGGGGTGGGGGGGGGGGGGGGTGGGGGGGGGGGGGGGTGGGGGGGGGGGGGGGTGGGGGGGGGGGGGGGTGGGGGGGGGGGGGGGTGGGGGGGGGGGGGGGTGGGGGGGGGGGGGGGTGGGGGGGGGGGGGGGTGGGGGGGGGGGGGGGTGGGGGGGGGGGGGGGTGGGGGGGGGGGGGGGTGGGGGGGGGGGGGGGTGGGGGGGGGGGGGGGTGGGGGGGGGGGGGGGTGGGGGGGGGGGGGGGTGGGGGGGGGGGGGGGTGGGGGGGGGGGGGGGTGGGGGGGGGGGGGGGTGGGGGGGGGGGGGGGTGGGGGGGGGGGGGGGTGGGGGGGGGGGGGGGTGGGGGGGGGGGGGGGTGGGGGGGGGGGGGGGTGGGGGGGGGGGGGGGTGGGGGGGGGGGGGGGTGGGGGGGGGGGGGGGTGGGGGGGGGGGGGGGTGGGGGGGGGGGGGGGTGGGGGGGGGGGGGGGTGGGGGGGGGGGGGGGTGGGGGGGGGGGGGGGTGGGGGGGGGGGGGGGTGGGGGGGGGGGGGGGTGGGGGGGGGGGGGGGTGGGGGGGGGGGGGGGTGGGGGGGGGGGGGGGTGGGGGGGGGGGGGGGTGGGGGGGGGGGGGGGTGGGGGGGGGGGGGGGTGGGGGGGGGGGGGGGTGGGGGGGGGGGGGGGTGGGGGGGGGGGGGGGTGGGGGGGGGGGGGGGTGGGGGGGGGGGGGGGTGGGGGGGGGGGGGGGTGGGGGGGGGGGGGGGTGGGGGGGGGGGGGGGTGGGGGGGGGGGGGGGTGGGGGGGGGGGGGGGTGGGGGGGGGGGGGGGTGGGGGGGGGGGGGGGTGGGGGGGGGGGGGGGTGGGGGGGGGGGGGGGTGGGGGGGGGGGGGGGTGGGGGGGGGGGGGGGTGGGGGGGGGGGGGGGTGGGGGGGGGGGGGGGTGGGGGGGGGGGGGGGTGGGGGGGGGGGGGGGTGGGGGGGGGGGGGGGTGGGGGGGGGGGGGGGTGGGGGGGGGGGGGGGTGGGGGGGGGGGGGGGTGGGGGGGGGGGGGGGTGGGGGGGGGGGGGGGTGGGGGGGGGGGGGGGTGGGGGGGGGGGGGGGTGGGGGGGGGGGGGGGTGGGGGGGGGGGGGGGTGGGGGGGGGGGGGGGTGGGGGGGGGGGGGGGTGGGGGGGGGGGGGGGTGGGGGGGGGGGGGGGTGGGGGGGGGGGGGGGTGGGGGGGGGGGGGGGTGGGGGGGGGGGGGGGTGGGGGGGGGGGGGGGTGGGGGGGGGGGGGGGTGGGGGGGGGGGGGGGTGGGGGGGGGGGGGGGTGGGGGGGGGGGGGGGTGGGGGGGGGGGGGGGTGGGGGGGGGGGGGGGTGGGGGGGGGGGGGGGTGGGGGGGGGGGGGGGTGGGGGGGGGGGGGGGTGGGGGGGGGGGGGGGTGGGGGGGGGGGGGGGTGGGGGGGGGGGGGGGTGGGGGGGGGGGGGGGTGGGGGGGGGGGGGGGTGGGGGGGGGGGGGGGTGGGGGGGGGGGGGGGTGGGGGGGGGGGGGGGTGGGGGGGGGGGGGGGTGGGGGGGGGGGGGGGTGGGGGGGGGGGGGGGTGGGGGGGGGGGGGGGTGGGGGGGGGGGGGGGTGGGGGGGGGGGGGGGTGGGGGGGGGGGGGGGTGGGGGGGGGGGGGGGTGGGGGGGGGGGGGGGTGGGGGGGGGGGGGGGTGGGGGGGGGGGGGGGTGGGGGGGGGGGGGGGTGGGGGGGGGGGGGGGTGGGGGGGGGGGGGGGTGGGGGGGGGGGGGGGTGGGGGGGGGGGGGGGTGGGGGGGGGGGGGGGTGGGGGGGGGGGGGGGTGGGGGGGGGGGGGGGTGGGGGGGGGGGGGGGTGGGGGGGGGGGGGGGTGGGGGGGGGGGGGGGTGGGGGGGGGGGGGGGTGGGGGGGGGGGGGGGTGGGGGGGGGGGGGGGTGGGGGGGGGGGGGGGTGGGGGGGGGGGGGGGTGGGGGGGGGGGGGGGTGGGGGGGGGGGGGGGTGGGGGGGGGGGGGGGTGGGGGGGGGGGGGGGTGGGGGGGGGGGGGGGTGGGGGGGGGGGGGGGTGGGGGGGGGGGGGGGTGGGGGGGGGGGGGGGTGGGGGGGGGGGGGGGTGGGGGGGGGGGGGGGTGGGGGGGGGGGGGGGTGGGGGGGGGGGGGGGTGGGGGGGGGGGGGGGTGGGGGGGGGGGGGGGTGGGGGGGGGGGGGGGTGGGGGGGGGGGGGGGTGGGGGGGGGGGGGGGTGGGGGGGGGGGGGGGTGGGGGGGGGGGGGGGTGGGGGGGGGGGGGGGTGGGGGGGGGGGGGGGTGGGGGGGGGGGGGGGTGGGGGGGGGGGGGGGTGGGGGGGGGGGGGGGTGGGGGGGGGGGGGGGTGGGGGGGGGGGGGGGTGGGGGGGGGGGGGGGTGGGGGGGGGGGGGGGTGGGGGGGGGGGGGGGTGGGGGGGGGGGGGGGTGGGGGGGGGGGGGGGTGGGGGGGGGGGGGGGTGGGGGGGGGGGGGGGTGGGGGGGGGGGGGGGTGGGGGGGGGGGGGGGTGGGGGGGGGGGGGGGTGGGGGGGGGGGGGGGTGGGGGGGGGGGGGGGTGGGGGGGGGGGGGGGTGGGGGGGGGGGGGGGTGGGGGGGGGGGGGGGTGGGGGGGGGGGGGGGTGGGGGGGGGGGGGGGTGGGGGGGGGGGGGGGTGGGGGGGGGGGGGGGTGGGGGGGGGGGGGGGTGGGGGGGGGGGGGGGTGGGGGGGGGGGGGGGTGGGGGGGGGGGGGGGTGGGGGGGGGGGGGGGTGGGGGGGGGGGGGGGTGGGGGGGGGGGGGGGTGGGGGGGGGGGGGGGTGGGGGGGGGGGGGGGTGGGGGGGGGGGGGGGTGGGGGGGGGGGGGGGTGGGGGGGGGGGGGGGTGGGGGGGGGGGGGGGTGGGGGGGGGGGGGGGTGGGGGGGGGGGGGGGTGGGGGGGGGGGGGGGTGGGGGGGGGGGGGGGTGGGGGGGGGGGGGGGTGGGGGGGGGGGGGGGTGGGGGGGGGGGGGGGTGGGGGGGGGGGGGGGTGGGGGGGGGGGGGGGTGGGGGGGGGGGGGGGTGGGGGGGGGGGGGGGTGGGGGGGGGGGGGGGTGGGGGGGGGGGGGGGTGGGGGGGGGGGGGGGTGGGGGGGGGGGGGGGTGGGGGGGGGGGGGGGTGGGGGGGGGGGGGGGTGGGGGGGGGGGGGGGTGGGGGGGGGGGGGGGTGGGGGGGGGGGGGGGTGGGGGGGGGGGGGGGTGGGGGGGGGGGGGGGTGGGGGGGGGGGGGGGTGGGGGGGGGGGGGGGTGGGGGGGGGGGGGGGTGGGGGGGGGGGGGGGTGGGGGGGGGGGGGGGTGGGGGGGGGGGGGGGTGGGGGGGGGGGGGGGTGGGGGGGGGGGGGGGTGGGGGGGGGGGGGGGTGGGGGGGGGGGGGGGTGGGGGGGGGGGGGGGTGGGGGGGGGGGGGGGTGGGGGGGGGGGGGGGTGGGGGGGGGGGGGGGTGGGGGGGGGGGGGGGTGGGGGGGGGGGGGGGTGGGGGGGGGGGGGGGTGGGGGGGGGGGGGGGTGGGGGGGGGGGGGGGTGGGGGGGGGGGGGGGTGGGGGGGGGGGGGGGTGGGGGGGGGGGGGGGTGGGGGGGGGGGGGGGTGGGGGGGGGGGGGGGTGGGGGGGGGGGGGGGTGGGGGGGGGGGGGGGTGGGGGGGGGGGGGGGTGGGGGGGGGGGGGGGTGGGGGGGGGGGGGGGTGGGGGGGGGGGGGGGTGGGGGGGGGGGGGGGTGGGGGGGGGGGGGGGTGGGGGGGGGGGGGGGTGGGGGGGGGGGGGGGTGGGGGGGGGGGGGGGTGGGGGGGGGGGGGGGTGGGGGGGGGGGGGGGTGGGGGGGGGGGGGGGTGGGGGGGGGGGGGGGTGGGGGGGGGGGGGGGTGGGGGGGGGGGGGGGTGGGGGGGGGGGGGGGTGGGGGGGGGGGGGGGTGGGGGGGGGGGGGGGTGGGGGGGGGGGGGGGTGGGGGGGGGGGGGGGTGGGGGGGGGGGGGGGTGGGGGGGGGGGGGGGTGGGGGGGGGGGGGGGTGGGGGGGGGGGGGGGTGGGGGGGGGGGGGGGTGGGGGGGGGGGGGGGTGGGGGGGGGGGGGGGTGGGGGGGGGGGGGGGTGGGGGGGGGGGGGGGTGGGGGGGGGGGGGGGTGGGGGGGGGGGGGGGTGGGGGGGGGGGGGGGTGGGGGGGGGGGGGGGTGGGGGGGGGGGGGGGTGGGGGGGGGGGGGGGTGGGGGGGGGGGGGGGTGGGGGGGGGGGGGGGTGGGGGGGGGGGGGGGTGGGGGGGGGGGGGGGTGGGGGGGGGGGGGGGTGGGGGGGGGGGGGGGTGGGGGGGGGGGGGGGTGGGGGGGGGGGGGGGTGGGGGGGGGGGGGGGTGGGGGGGGGGGGGGGTGGGGGGGGGGGGGGGTGGGGGGGGGGGGGGGTGGGGGGGGGGGGGGGTGGGGGGGGGGGGGGGTGGGGGGGGGGGGGGGTGGGGGGGGGGGGGGGTGGGGGGGGGGGGGGGTGGGGGGGGGGGGGGGTGGGGGGGGGGGGGGGTGGGGGGGGGGGGGGGTGGGGGGGGGGGGGGGTGGGGGGGGGGGGGGGTGGGGGGGGGGGGGGGTGGGGGGGGGGGGGGGTGGGGGGGGGGGGGGGTGGGGCGCTGGGGGTGGGGTGGGGGGGGGGGGGGGTGGGGGGGGGGGGGGGGGGGGGGGGGGGGGGGGGGGGGGGGGGGGGGGTGGGGGGGGGGGGGGGTGGGCGGGGGGGGTGGTGGGGGGGCGGGGGGAAAAAATATATAAAAATAGTTTTTCATTCTTTTTACAATAACCAAATCTATTTTAAAACAGTCATTACAAATTTCTCCTACTTTCCACTATCTCTTGGCTGTCAATAAATACAACAGATCTTTGAACTGTACCTTAACTCCTGTGAAGTTTGGTCATGCTTGGTATTCTCAGATGTTCTCCCTCCTGGACTTGTTAGCATGTTCAGCTGTGGAACTATGGAACTAGGCCAGTTCTGGTTTTGGTCAGCAAAAATATCCTCCATGATCTTTCTGGTCCAGATCAGCAACTGTACCCCTATATTCCTGGCCATATCTGTGATACTAGAAGGGGATTACCTCTTTCGGTAACATGAGCCTCCCGCCCATCACCCAGCCTCCCAGCTCCTGTAATGGACACCCACCAATATTGCACCAACCTTCATGTTTCGGCGAGCGCTTCTGCAATTCCCAAAGTGAAATAAGGTGGTTCTCATGCAAGGGTCAATACATTTATTATGTACTGAAGATGATTTCATTTGGCACTCCTGGCTTTGTGCCCTACATATCTTCCTGCTTGTACTACAACTATCTTTCTCTCTTCCCCAAAAGGCCTGTTGATGGCTCATCCAGACTATTCTGGAAACAAATGCTGAGGCTTCTTCCATTCCCTGCTCTCACTGGATCACCCAGAGCCTCTCAATCTCATCACAGTGTGGAAACTAAGAAGGGTCAGGCATGGTTAGTATTTGGATGAGAAACCACCAACGAAGTCCAGTCTTGCTACGCAGATGATGGCTATGGCAAATCACCTCTGTTTCTTTCTTACCTTGGAAACTCCATAGTCCTGAAGTTGTCATGAGTTGATTGAGATTTGATGGCACTCAATTATTATACCCAAAGGGTTGAAGGTGGGACAAACCAGTTCTTTGAACTAGAGATATAACTATGTACCTACCTTTGAGTTGGGGGCAGGGCATGTAAAAACCCTTGTAATATCTGTCTCCATGATGAAATGTGGTAATGGCAGGGCAAGCAGAAGCACTCTTTCAATTGTATCCACTGGCATAATGCCCATTGGGCAAGGTGGGCAGCTGCCCAGGGCATCACCTTGTGGGGGGCATCAAAATGCTGGGTTCGTTTTGGGGTATTTTAGTGGTTTTCCATTTTCGGCCTGCAGGGGGCGCAGTTTTTAGGCTAGCGGCACCATAATTTCAGCGTATCATCAGGAGACTGTCCTTATGCTACCCCCCAAGTTTGGTGAGGTTTGGTTCAGGGAGTCCAATGTTATGGACTCCCAAAGGGGGTGCCCCTATCCCCCATTGTTTCCAATGGGAGCTAATAGGAGATGGGGGCTACAGTTTTGAGGGTCCATAACTTTGGCCCCCCTGAACCAAACTGCACCAAACATGGGGGGTATCATTAGGGCAGTCTCCTGATGAGTCCCTGAAAGTTTTGAGACTGTGCCTTCAGAAATGTGCCCCCCCCCACAGCCTGTAACCCCCATTGATAGCAATGCAGAAAACTTAATGCAGAACAAAGATTCTTGGGCAAATTTCTGGGATGTTCCTGCAGGGGGTGCATTTTTGGATGTATCGGCACCAAAATGTCAGGGTATCATCTGGAGATGATGGCACCCCCCAAATTTGGTGCAGTTTGGTTCAGGGGGGCCAAAGTTATGGACCCTCAAAACTGTAGCCCCCATCTCCTATTAGCTCCCATTGGAAACAATGGGGGATGGGGCACCCCCTTTGGAAGTCCATAACTTTGGATCCTTGAACCAAACCTCACCAAACTTGGGGAGTAGCATAAGGACAGTCTCCTGATGATATGCTGAACATTTGGTGCTGATATGTCTAAAAATGCACCCCCTGCAGGCACCAATGTCCTGGTGCAAAAAAAAATTTGGTCGTGGTGGAGTGGCCACCCATGGGGGGGGGGGGGCATCCAACTCAGGTTTTGCCCAGGGCTACAGTTTGCCCAGGGTTGCCTCGTTACGCCCCTGATTGTATCCCAAAAATTCCCTCACTGAATTTTCAGCTTTCAAGGGGGTGCCCTTCAAAAGATCACCAAGATTAGGGGTCAAATTAAGGTTTCACAACTGAGGAGGGGACAGGGACCTTACACTGAACATTGAAAAGTTTCTTCTTACCACTGATTCTCAACTGCTGTTTCACAACTGTGTCTCTTACTGAATCTCTTCCCACACTCTAAGCATCCCACAGGTTTAACTTATGTACATATTGTTTGATGCCTTTGAAGATTTCCAGTCTCACTGAATATCTTTCAACAATCTGAACATTCAAAAGATTTTCCCCCCCATGTGGGTTTTTAGATGCATATGAAGATGGGAACTCCGACTGAATCTCTTTTCACACTCTGAGCATTCAAAAGGTTTTTCGCCTGTGTGGGTTCTTTGATGCTGGTGAAGATTGCTACTCCAACTGAATCTCTTTCCACATTCTAAGCATTCAAAAAGTTTCTCCCCCGTGTGAGTTTTCAGATGCTGATGAAGATAGCCACTCCGACTGAATCTCTTTCCACATTCTGAGCATTCAAATGGTTTTTCCCCTGTGTGGGTTTTTAGATGCTGGTGAAGATTGTTACTCCGACTGAACCTCTTTCCACACTTTAAGCAGTGAAAAGGTTTCTCACCTGTGTGGGTTCTTTGATGCAGTTGAAGATGATAGCTTTGACTGAATTTCTTTCTACATACTGAGCATTTGAAAGGTTTCTCCCCTGTATGGGTTCTTTCATGCCTTTGAAGATGGCTACTCTCACTGAATCTCTTTCCACACTCGGAGCATTGAAAACGTTTCTCCCCAGTGTGGGTTCTTTTATGCTTTTGAAGACTGCCAATGCAACTGAATATCTTTCCACATTCTAAGCATTCAAAAAGTTGCTCTCCCATGTGGGTTTTTAAATGCTGTTGAAGATGGCTACTACAACTGAATCTTTTATCGCAGTCTGAGCATTCAAATATTTTCTCCCTCATATGTGTGCTTTGATGCATTTTAAGATTGCTACTACGACTGAATCTCTTTCCACACTCTGTACACTCAAAAGCTTTCTCCCCTGTGTGTCTTATTATATGCTGTGCAAGATGGTTACTCTGACTGAACCTCTTTCCGCACTCTGTGCATTCAAAAGGTCTCTCCTCTGTGTGGGTTCTTTGATGCATAAAGAGTAGTGATCTATATTTAAAATACTTTCCACAGCGAAAGCATTTGTGAGCCTCCATTATACTGTGCTTTGGAATATGTACATTACCCTTTCTTCCTTCAGAAAAGGTCATTCCACTATCTAAGCAGACCAATGATTTATCTCCTGAATGAATTCTTTGGTGTTGAACAAGGTCTGATTTCTGTGAGAAGTGCCTGCCATAGTCTAAGCAGCTGTAAGGTTTCTCTTCTGTAAGTGTTCTTTGATGCCTAAGGATCTCTGCTCTGTAAGGACAGTTCTTTCCATACTCCAAGCATTGATGGACCTCCTTTCCACTGTGCACCTGCAAATGGATCTCATATTGGTTTTGATCTGAGTTCATTCCATACTCCAAGCACGTATATGCTTCCTCTACCATGTGGATTACTTCACAGAAATCCTGCCCTTGGGCAGGAATGGGTTTACCCCTCTTCTTGACCACTTGACTTTCTTTCTTTTTCTTCAATCCATCTTGATTCCTGACATGTCCTTTCAAATCTTCATTCTTGACTTCCTCTGGCAATAGATGAACCACTTCCTCATCATTCTCACTCCACTGCTTGTCTCCTGCTGAAATAAAAAGAGAGATCCTGTTAGCATTCACTCAAGGAGGTCTGATCTTCCCATGAAGTTCCACACAAAAAACATTTCAGTGGCTTTTTCCTTCTGTTACTGAAGAGTACATTAAGAGACACTTTAAACTTTTGCTTTGGAAGAGAAGAGGTTTATCCTTTATCTTATCTGCATGGCTTCCTACTTGCCTCTTTGGTTCATCTCCATTCCCAAAGTTCCCATGGGAATCTTCATACTTGGTTTTTTGCACAGAGAAACTCTGGATTCCCCTAACCTTCTCCTCTATATATCCTTCTAGTAGTAGTAGTAGTAGTAGTAGTAGTAGTAGTAGTAGTAGTAGTAGTAGTAGTAGTAGTAGTAGTAGTAGAAGAAGAAGAAGAAGAAGAAGAAGAAGAAGAAGAAGAAGAAGAAGAAGAAGAAGAAGAAGAAGAAGGACGAGGACGAGTTTGGATTTATATCCCCCCTTTCTCTCCTGTAGGAGACTCAAGGGGCCTTACAATCTCCTTGCCCTTCTCACCTCACAACAAACACCCTGTGAGGTAGGTGGGGCTGAGCGAGCTCCAAGAAGCTG
The DNA here is from genome assembly GCF_021028975.2 of Sphaerodactylus townsendi. Classification (NCBI taxonomy): domain Eukaryota; kingdom Metazoa; phylum Chordata; class Lepidosauria; order Squamata; family Sphaerodactylidae; genus Sphaerodactylus; species Sphaerodactylus townsendi. The sequence goes on from NC_059427.1 coordinate 5,681,233, forward strand.
TGACTAGCCCAAGGTCACCCAGCTGGCGTGTGTGGGAGTGTACAGGCTAATCTGAATTCCCCAGATAAGCCTCCACAGCTCAGGTGGCAGAGCAGAGAATCAAACCTGGTTCCTCCAGATTAGATACACGAGCTGTTAACCTCCTATGCCACTGCTGCTCCAGCAGGAAGGAAGAGGACAACTACACAAGATGCCAAGAAATCCATCAAGACATTGCTAATTCATGAGTGTATATTTCTTTGATCAGATCTCCCACACACACACACACACACACACACACAAAGGGGGGGTATGCTGGTCATACTTACCCTCAGCCAGGCCCCTTAGGTCAGCAGTTTTTAATATTCTACCTATCCCATACCAAACTCCCTGTATGTACTTTTAGGGGAAAATGAGGCAAAGAATTCTTCCCTTACCATTCACAGTTGAATTGTCATAATGATCTTTCGAATCGACAACTGATGATTAAACAGAAGGTTTGTATACCCTGTTTTTCTCTACCTGAACGAGTCTCACTGCAGCTTGCAAATCACATTTTTCTCCCCCCCACAAAAGGCACCTTGTGAGGTAGATGGGGCTAAGATAGTTCAGAGAGAACTGTGACTGGCCCAAGGTCAGCCAGCAGGCTTCAAGTGGAGGAGTGGAGACTTGAACCACTGTCCCCAGGAGAGTCCACTGCTCTGAACCACTACACCATGCTGGCTTTCTGCAAGAAGTTACCACAACATGCAGTCCTTCAACTGCCCAGAGAATTCCTTCTACTTGTGATGAAAGTCATGAAGAGCTGTTTTTCAACCACTGTGGGAAGGGGAAGCCAGGACTTCACCAAGTGAACCCCACAGTTCAAGGGGACCACCATGGTTTTTGGGAGAGGTGCCAGTTGTGGGCAGGGCAGAGAAGGCCCACAGGTTTCTAGGTGATGTCTGTAGGAAAGGCCCTTTAAGAACATAAGAACATAAGAACTAGCCTGCTGGATCAGACCAGAGTCCATCTAGTCCAGCATTCTGCTACTCGCAATGGCCCACCAGGTGCCTTTGGGAGCTCACTTGCAGGATGTGAAAGCAATGGCCTTCTGCTGCTGCTGCTCCTGAGCACCTGGTCTTTGCTAAGGCATTTGCAATCTGAGATCAAGGAGGATCAAGATTGGTAGCCATAGATCGACTTCTCCTCCATAAATCTGTCTAAGCCCTTTTTAAAGCTATCCAGGTTAGTGGCCATAACCACCTCCTGTGGCAGCATATTCCCTTTGGCCTCCTCCAGTTTGGCTGTTCTTAACCCACTCCTCCTTCACTGAAAGTATCAATACGAAACATGCAATAATTTTAATAAATTGACTTTTAATAGACGGAATTCAAATTGAAAAAGGAATATGTCAAGGATGTTGTCCATTATCACCATTTTATTTATTCTTGTGTTGGAAGTATTAGCCACTTAAGATCAGACAAGATTCAAAGATTAAAGGATTGAGAGGAGATGGAGAAAAGTTTAAAATGAAAAGTTGTGCTGTTCATGTGGTAGTGACAATTACAAACCCATACTTGTCAGTTCAACATATAATGGAACACATTTAAAAATTTGGATCATTTTGGGGATATAAAATTAATAAGAAGAAAGCTACAACAATTTTTAAATTTTTAATGAAGCAAGAAGTAGACGACATCAGTAAGATCACCGGCTGTGATGCGACAGTAATTAAGTTAAAATTTAGGAATGAACCTCAGTGGACAAAACGACACCTTATTCAAAAATAACTATAAAGTGGCATGGACGAAGTTGCAAGAAGACATGCAAAGATGATCCAAGCTAAAAATTTAAGAATATCAATAATAAAAATGAATATCTTCCCAAAAATGATTTTTAAAATTTCAAATGTTATTAATTTATTCAGAAGAAAAAATTTGAAGGAATGGCAGGAACAGATGAATAAGTTCATCTGGAACGGCAAAAAGCCAAGAATTAGATTTTAAGTTCTTCAATATGAGAAAAAGAGACGGTAGGCAATTCCTAATATTAAATTATACTACCAAGCAGCTGGCCTGGTTGATTGCAGACTGGATTGATAATCCAGACCAGAAAGTAGTAAAATTAGAAATGCAGATTTGGAAGTAGGATTACATAACTGTATATGGACAGAAAAATTAATGAATTAAAAATATAGTTCAAACTAGCAACCCTGCTATTAGAGGTGGACTGTTTAAAATCTGGGAAGCAACATGAAAGAGAATTTGTCCTCCAATATCTCTAGTAATGTCATGTACAGAATCATATTATGACAAGAGTGTGATCAAAAGCACTGATGTAACACAGAGAGACATGGCAAGAAAAGGGTTAAAAAGTGTAATGGTTGTTATATCTTCAGCTAGACTCAAGATTAGAAAGAAAATTAAATCAAAAGGTGTAATAAGAGACTGACAGAATTTGAAAAAGTGATTACGAAGAAAAAAAGCACATCTATTAGTATGAATATACAAACTTCTACGTACACAGGAGCAGAAGAAGCGAAAACATGCATGGTCAAATAGATGCAAAACTTTGAGGAATAAATATCCTTTTAACAATAGGAACCTCTGTGGATGAAAGACAACATTTACAGCATATCAAACTTTAAGATGTTTTATTGGTGGTATGTCACCCCAAAGGACATTGAAGGGATGAATAAGAATTATGAAGAAAAATGCTGGAAATGTGGTGGTCATGCAAAAAAGTGAAAGAAGTTTGGAAAGGAAATGTAAAATATTTCACAAATTAAATTTGCTATGGATGCTAAGACTGAGCTATTAGGCATGTTGCCCAAGAACATTCAAAAATTTCAGAAGAATTGTTTTGATACCTGACAACAGCCGCCAGATTTGTATTTGCACCAAAATGGAAGGCAGAAGAATGTCCTACCCAAGAGAATTGGGAAGATAAACTAAGAGAATACACAACAATGGAAAAATTAATGAACTCTGTGAAGAAACCTAACCAAGAACTCTAAGATACAAGGAAAATGTATCATTCATATTATTTTAAAAAATAAGAACAGTGAAAGGAGATAAATATGGTTGAAATGACCTATTCAATGATTAATTTTTCTGGTTTAAGTATACTGAAAATTTTATTGAAAGGAGGTTAAAGAGGAGAAAATTAATGAATGATTAAATTAAATTTGAAGATTATAATTCAATGTATATTTTATATATAAAAAAAATAATAGAAACTGATAATAGTAACCAAGTTTAAACATATTTTATCAATGTATTAATAAAAAGTTTTTACAGTAAATACTGCTGAATGTCTTATGATTTTATACAATGTAATATTTTTTACCCTGCAGGTTCTCTTTGGCTCATTCCGCACATGCAGAATAATGCACTTTCAAACTGCTTTCAGTGCTCTTTGAAGCTGTGCGGAATAGCAAAATCCACTTGCAAACAGTTGTGAAAGTGGTTTGAAAACGCATTATTTTGCGTGTGCGGAAGGGGCCTTAGTGTTTAGAACCATAATTAAGACAAGAGCCATTGGTTGTTCTCTTTTTCTTACTTTCTGTTACTAATGAAAATGTAAAAAATTAAGTAAATCAAGATTTTGAACCAAGCATCATCCCAAAGGCAGGAATTTGGCCCTTTACAACCTACAAAAGTTCCTTACCCAGAGAGGTCACACTCTTATAGTTCTCCAGCATGACTTCCATGTAGAGAGCTCTTTGGTCTGGATCCAGCAGGGCCCACTCTGCCTCAGTGAAACACACAGCCACCTTCTTAAAGGAAACTGGAAACTGAAAGAAAAAGCATACCTGAGTCCCTTGTCAGAGATCATGCCAGACAGAGATCACACTCTGGAAAGGGGCATTCTGAGAGGGTGGATGATGGAAAGTTCAGTGAGGGTATAAGTAGGTGAGTTTAGAAGCTCTTGCCAGGACTCCTCAACACCAACTGCAAGACAAAATCCCTCTGACAAAGGATGGAGGACCCAAGCTCCCCTCCCCCCCCCACCGCTACTTTCTCCCCTACCTGGACTGGAGGTTCAGCTGCTGTTTCCACACCTCCACAAAGAAAACGGATCAATAGTGTCTCTTCACAGTCTGTGGGGGAGAAAAGTGGAAGAAAGGATAATAGCCCACACTTGCTGTTCTATTTCCTTGTGTGGGGCCAGGACCGCTCTCTGGTCCTACACAGCTGAATTAGTTTAAGACTAATTTAGAAATAAAAGCAAAAGACATCTGACATTAGAAACAAACAGACAGTTTTAGCAGAATTTAGAAAGTTACAGAAGGTGACCTCTCCCGAGGGAGAGGCACGCCCTTGGTGCTCTCAAGTGAGAGACACGCCCCCTTCTGGGTGGCTCTCGAGCGAGAGTCACCCCCTCCATATGAAAGACCCCAGTCTTTATAGATACAGAATACAAACGTCACATAGTTCATCCCCTTAAGTTCCACGTATTATGATCCATACCTCTTTCACGTGCTACAAGCATGTATGTTCAAATCTAATTGGTCAGATCTGTCTCCTGGTCACATGAAGACAGCCTGTATTCTACGTCACACGCTGCATGCTGTTACCTTTACCCATATGAAAAGGACAGCCATAAAGCTAGCCTCTGTCTCCAAGAAAAACTCGTTTTCTTAGTTTGGCTCCCAGAGAGAGATGTCCTTAAGGTATGCAGGACATTCCTTTAGATCATAAAACTTCCTTTCCCAGCATGAAATGATTCTAACAGACTATACAATGATTCTAAAACAATAGAATTATAGTGAAATACTAATACATGTGAATCTCTCATTATCAATTCTCTGTTCATTCAACTATATAGAAAAACACTTTTTCCTTATTTAATTAATCACATTGATTTAGCTAGTCTAACAAAGTTATAAATTTATATGGCTTCTGTCATATAGTAACCTGTAGTTACAAGATCCCAAAGATGTTATCTGGCTTGACTGCATAATCACTAGCAAGCCTAAAACATTCCTTTGACCTGCTGCAAAAATGCAGGCTTCTGGTCTGTTGGAGACAAGCACCCATTTTGATTCTTAGCAATCTTTGGTTCATTTGGATTTCCATATTTCTTGATTAAATACAAATTTTATACACATTCTGGCCTGTCTCCACACTTGTACGAAACATGGGCCATAAAGCCTTTGCCAGGGATGTGACATCTTGCTCTATGTACCATCAAAAAGAATTGTAACATTTTGTAATAAGTTGTGGGAGAGGCGGAAGAGAAGCACAATATACCCATCAGCCTCGGGGTGCTACAAATATCACTGACATGTTTCAGACTTTTTTGATACTTGAAACTTGTCCTATGAACGATGGAACTCCAAGATGTAAGAGAACTTCTGCAGCATGAAATCAAAGGCCCAGGCACGCTATTCTCCCACTGGCTGAGCCCTTGCAGGCACCCTTGAGTCACGGATGGTGTATGAAAAAGAGGGAGGTGAAAATGACATTACATGGCACCCCACTATTACACCTGGCTAGAAACCCAGATGAGATTTTTAGCACATCTGGAAACTCAGGGTAAGCATCCACAGATCCACTCATGTCACATCCAGGATTTGGGCCAAACGCAACATCAACATGACATCTACCCCAAACACTTCCCCAACAGTGCTGGTCATGCCAGACCACAGTCTGACATCCCTAAACCAGCACCCTACTTTCAGCAGTGGCCTATCAGATATCCTGATAAGCATAAGCACAAAACAAAAATTCTCACTAATCCTGACCACTAGAAACTGGATTTCAATAGCATGCTTCCCAGAATGCAGAGACTCCGTTTATTCACGATTAATCAGCTTGGCCAAGATTTGTCTACCATTTCTTTTGAGCTACCTTTGTCATGGAAAAAAATGGGATATATTGTAATCAATTTGAGGAACTGCCTCCATGAATTTATGTGGATCACAAGTAGTGGATCACAACTAGGAACTTGCAAACACTTGCAGAAGGCATCTCCTTTCCCCCTCCCTGATTATTTCCTTGTTCCTTTTCCTTAAGGTCCCCATAGCTTCTCCTCCCCCACCCCATTCTCTTCTGCTAGAGTTGCTAACCTCCAGAAGAGGTCTGAAGATTTTCTATAACCACAGTGGATCTCCTAGTTACAGAGATCAGTTCTTCGTATAGGGTTGCTAGCTTTAAATTTGGAATGGAGCCTTGGTGGGGCAAAGTTTGGGGAAGGAAGTGAGGTCAGCAGGGTAAAATGTCACAGAGTCCATCCTCCAGAGCAGACATTTTCTCTAGAGGAATTGATCTGTGCAATCTAGAAAGCCATTGTAGCTCCAGGTGATCTGCAGCCCTCACTCAGAGGCTGGCAATCCTAATTCCGCTAGAAAAAATGGTTGCTCTGAATGATGGTTTTATGGCATTATAGTTTTCTGAGGTCTACCCTCCACCAGTTCCAGCTCCCAAGTCTCTACAAATCCCAAGTCTCCAAACAGATTTCACATTATTTCCTTCATATTTCCTTTATCTTCTCTGTTAAACTGTCCCATTCCCACCTCTCACCCCCAAACGTAAGAACATAAGAAAGAGCCTGCTGGATCAGACCAGAGTCCATCTAGTCCAGCACTCTGCTACTCGCAGTGGCCCACCAGGTGCCTTTGGGAGCTCACATGAAGGATGTGAAAGCCATGGCCTTCTGCTGCTGCTGCTCCCAAGCACCTGGTCTGCTAAGGCATTTGCAATCTCAGATCAAGGAGGATCAAGATTGGTGGCCATAAATCGACTTCTCCTCCATAAATCTGTCCAAGTCCCTTTTAAAGCTATCCAGGTTAGTGGCCATCACCACCTCCTGTGCCAGCATATTCCAAACACCAATCACATGTTGCGTGAAGAAATGTTTCCTTTTATTAGTCCTAATTCTTCCCTCCAGCATTTTCAATGTATGCCCCCTGGTTCTAGTGTTGTGAGAAAGAGAGAAAAAAATTCTCTCTGTCAACATTTTCTACCCCATGCATAATTGTATAGATTTATTATTATTATTATTACTATTATTATTATTACTATTATTATTATTATTTTATTCAACTTAATAGACCACCCAACCCCCGAAGGGCTCTGGGCGGTGTACAATGAGACATAAAATAAATACAATATAAGGTCTCATAAATACAATAAAACAATAAAACATTAAAATTCATTAAAATACATTATAGCAGCAATTCCAAAAATTACAGATAAAAATAAATGCCCAGAGGCATGCACAGATGGCGCCCAACCCAAAGGCCAGGAGGGCCAGGATTGCCCAAAAATGGATGGTATCAGCGATCAGGCAATGCTGAAGATGGTAAAACTGTCGTGGGGGCTACAGAGGGGGTAGGCAGTCTGCAGCTGGCATCCCCAAAGGCCTGGCGGAATAACTCGGTCTTACAGGCCCTGCGGAACTCACCAAGGTCCCACAGGGCCCGGACAGCAGATGGTAAAGCATTCCACCAGGATGGGGCCAGGGCTGTAAAGGCCCTGGCCCGGGTAGAGGCAGAACGCAGAGGCCTATTTGGGACATATGATTTCAATCATATCCCCCCTCAGACGTCTCCTCTCCAAACTAAAGAGTCCCAAACTGTTACCTAGCTTAACAGTTAGAATATTTTTAAAGTAGCAATGGGGAATAACTCGGTTTGGCAGTGCGAGAGGCAGGCTAGGTGGGATCTTTAGACCAACTATACTGGAAAATGGCTTTTGAAATGTTCCACAGAGAAGACAAAGGAGACCAAATTATCGTTTAAATATGTTTATAAGTTTTGGCTGTAACATTCACACAGACACAGAGAAGCATACACACAGTTCCTGAGATATAGAAAGGGTGGAAAAATAGATTGGGATGATAGATTGGGAAGGGAAGCAGGGGACATATACGTTACCCAGGTTCTGCAGAGAAGTTCTTGGAGAAGGCAAGGATTCCTATGCCAGCATGGAAATCCAAGCAAAGGACGATATCGTGTCTCAAACCAACTTGGCCAAGAGAGGTTCAAGCTAGTAAAGAGCAGGAATGAGCAAGTGCTAGCTAGGAGAACCAGCAATAGCAAGCAGTCAGGCCTAGTTGAGTCATTCAGGTTGAGTGGGATAAAGTCACCCAGAGGTCACTGCCAGACCTTGGGTTGCCACTCTTCAGCTGGGCTCCACACAACAGGGATCTGTCCTCCTGGAGAAAATGACTGCTTTGGAGGGTGGACTTTATGGCACTACATTCAGCCGAGGCCTTTGTCCTCCCCAAATCAGCCCTCTCAAGCCTCAATCACAAAATGTCCAGCGAAATCCCAGTTGGAACTGGCAACCCGAGGCAGGCACGGCCCCAAAGAGTCCTCCCTCAAAGGTCAAAATAGGTCTGGAAAGGGTATTGGCCCTGCCTTTTACTTTAACTGTCTGAAGATTTGACCTACTTCCCTATCCGGATGTAAGGTTTAGTGCAGGGGTCCCCAAACTACGGCCCGCGGGCCAAATCAGGCCCCCGGAAGACATTTATCCGGCCCGCTGGGCAGAAGCGGATCTCCCCCTTCTCTATCTCCTTTTCCCCAGGTTTACAAACAGCATTAAGCGCGGGCGACTCGCTGCTCATTCCAAGCGGCCGGAGGGGACCGTACCAATGCGGCAAAGGGGGGAGAGAGAAAGGCGGCGGAGCTTCAGGGCTGGATTGGAAGGGGACCGCGGGGGTGGGGGGCTCGGCCAGGGGTGGGTCGAGGGCGGATGGATGGTGCTCCCCCCCGTGGGTGGCACTTGGTCCGGCCCCCGGCTGGGCTCTGGCCATGCGTGAACTGGCCCCCTGTTTAAAAAGTTTGGGGACCCCTGGTTTAGTGCCTCAAGCTGAAGGAAGAAGCATTTCGTGTTGTTTCCTGATCAGAACTCTCTACCTATCAAATTCCCTAGATGGCCCAATCCCATTCAGGCACAAGGAGTCCTTACCACATGAGAGGGCATCTTGGGCATGCTCCTGGGTTTGAGCCTGCTGCCCTTCCTCTGACAGAGAGCCTTCTGTAACAGGTAACTCAGCTTCCGTCTTAATGGGTGGACCCCACATCTGAAACAGCAGAGAGGGAGACAGGTAAGAAATGGAATGGAAGACACCCACTCCCAGATTCTGCATGTGGTGGGGTGTTCTTTCAACCCTAGCAAATTATCTCAAGGCATATGAAATTCCCCAGAAGAAGTGACTGCTTCTTAAATCTCCCATTTGGGTTATTAACACTTGGACAAATATTGGGAAGATGTTTTAGAATAAAGTCAGATATTGTTACTTGAATTGGACATACCTGGAAACAAAAACCCTCACCTGTTCTGCATGCCTCTTCCCTTCTGTCTGACTCAGGAGGAAACCTTCGGCCAGGGCCACCGCCTGGGAACTGGTTTCCGGATTGCATCCGCTGACCCAGTGTTGCATTGCTTGGGGCAGGATGGCCAGGAATTGCTCCAGGATCACCAGGTCCAGGATCTGCTTCTTGGAGTGCATCTCTGGCTTCAACCAGTGGTTGCAAAGTTCATGCAGCTGGCTGCAAACTTCTCGGGGCCCATCTCCCTCATAGTAGTGGAACTGCCGGAAGCGTTGCCAATGTACTTCTGAGTTCATGGGCACCTGATCCCAGATTTCTGGCCCAGCTCTCTCCCAGAATTCAACACCATTCCCAGCTTGGATGGGATGGGGACCTTTCCTTGCTCTCTTTTCAGGTCTAGGTCCTTCTGGGTTCTGCTCTTCCATCTCCTTCCCCTTCTATTGGGTCACCTCCAACTGTGAAAAGATGCTTTTACTCAGAAGCCTCTTCCTTCGGTGTGTGCGTGTGTGTGCATAAAGAGAAAGAGTGCAATTTGCTGCAAGGAAAACAACAGAGAATGGAGATATGTGGTGGATCAGAACAGAAGTGCCTCTTGTGGTTTGTGATATCATTTTGCTATATTAAATACCAAGCTTTTTAGATATCTCTCTCTGGTTCTTCAAAAAATTTAACTGTCTCTGCCTCTTTATATTTGCTACAAGCGTGTTTGATTGCTTGTGTGGTTTCACAATAGAAATCAGGGACTCTGCCCCCTTTGCTACAATGCATCCTTGGGGATGTGGTTGGGACTCAGTCTCTTTAGAAACAGATTCTGAAAGGATCCTGGATTTTGAATCAGAGGCAATCTGTCAAAAGTTATTTCATTGTGTATTCCTGCATGACAGGGGGTTCAACTAGATGGCCCTTGTGGTCTCTTACACCTATATGGTTCCATGAGGGACCCCCCCCCTTTTGCACACCCCCATGGAAATAGAAAAGCAACAGAGGACCAGAATTTCTATGGAGAGAAAGACCAGTGTCCCAAAGAAGTGGGTGGGTGGAAGGAAGGAAGGAAGGAAGGAAGGAAGGAAGGAAGGAAGGAAGGAAGGAAGGAAGGAAGGAAGGAAGGAAGGAAGGAAGGAAGGAAGGAAATCTCACCACACCTGTCTTGGACTGTGAACTCACTCCCTTTACGTCTTATAAGATATTATGTGCCTACACGAACTCCCAGCCAGGAAATAAACTGTTCCTTCCAATGAGGGTGGAAAGACTGAAGCACTGAGACATCTCTGGTGTGGGGAGAAATGGAAGGTTATAGGCCCCGGAAACCCTCCTTTTCCCCCCTGGACACTCTTTGCTCTGGTATGAAGGGATGTCCTCTGCAGACTTGGCCTCATATGAATGCACATCATTTCCACAAGCACTGAATGTGGGGGAGAGGGACTGCAGAACGTGTGTCTTGGCATCCCCTCTTACTCTTAGGGAAGGAGTTCACCGAGTACTAGAGAGAACTGGCAGAAGATTATAGAGAGAACTGAGTGAATAGTTCAAAAACCCAGCAGTGATGGGGATAAAATCTTAAATAAGCACCCACAGGGCATGAACAATTGCCTTCGATGTCTCTACACCAGTGATGGCGAACCTTTTTGAGACCGAGTGCCCAAATTGCAACTCGAAACCCACTTATTTATCGCAAAGTGCCAACACGGAATTTAACTTGAATACTGATGCTTTGGTGTAGAAAAAACTGTTGGCTCAGAGGCGTGCGTTGCTCAGGAGTAAGTTTGGTGGTAGTCGGTGGCTTTGCTTTGAAGCAACCGTGCAACTCTTCCAACGGGTGAATCACAACCCTAGGAGGGTTTACTCAGAAGCAAGCCCCATTGCCAGCAACCGAGCTTACTCCCAGGTAAAGGATTGCGCTTTAGTTCTTCGCATGAAAATCAGTGGGGTTTAACAGGGTTACCTACACTGCTTCCCCAAAAAGTAGGTATTATGCTAATAATCGAGCCCAGAGTTTTTAGGCCAGCCTAGATGTGGGGGGGGGGGGCACTCTGTTTGGGTGTGCCCAAAGAGAAGGCTCTGAGTGCCGCCTCTGGCACCCGTGCCAGAGGTTCGCCACCACTGCTCTACACTAACGGACAAAGCATGGGTAATAGGAACTCTTAACATGGCATAATAAATATTATATAATAGGCATCACTGAAACCTGGTGGGATGAATCTCAGGACTGGAATGTAAAAATTGAGGGGTACAACCTATTTCAGAGAAATAGATCAACTAGGAAAGGCAGAGGAGTAGCATTACATGTCACAGATGATTACACTGTGAGCAAGTCCATGACTTAAATCCTGGGTACCAGGTTGAGAGCATTTGGTTAAAATTTAAGGGGGAGAAAAACAACAGTGATCTCATTGTAGAGGTCTATTACAGACCCCCAAGCTAGACTGACAAGTTGGATGATGCCTTCCTGGAGCAGATGACCAAACTTTCACAAAGAAGAGAAATAGTAGTAATGGGAGATTTCAATTATCTATATATTTCCTGGGAGTCACTCTGCCAAGACTACCAGGTCCAACAATTTCCTCACTTGCCTTATAGACAATTTCACGGTTCAGAAGGTGGATGAGGCAACAAGGGACTCAGCTATTTTAGATCTGCTCCTAACCAACAATGATAACCTGATTAATGAGGTGGAGGTGGTAGGGTCCTTAGGTGGGAGTGACCATGTCCTTCTGGAGTTTGTTATACAATGGAAAGGTAATGCCAAGTCTAGTTGGACACGTGTTCTAGATTTTGAGAAAGCTGATTTCAGTAAACTTAAGAAACTACTAGATGTGTGATCCCATGGTTAAGAATACTAAAAGAGAAGGGAGTACAAGATGGATGGGGGTTTCTTAAAAGTGAGATCTTGAAGGCACATTTTCAAACAGTTCCAATGAGAAGAAAAAATGGGAGGTGTCTAAAGAAACCAAGAATGGATGTCTAAAGAACTCTCAAGTGAGCTAAGATATAAAAGGGACATGTACAAGAAATGGAAAACGGGAGAAATTACTAAAGAGAAATTCAAACAAATAGCCAAGACGTGTAGGGAGAAAGTCAGAAAAGCTAAAGCTCACAATGAGCTCAGACTTGTGAGAGATGTTAAAAACAATAAAAAGAGCTTTTTTTGGTTATGTCCGTAGCAAAAGGAAGAAAAAGGATATGATAGGGTCATTGTGAGGAGAAGATGGTGAAATTCTAACAGGGGACAGAGAAAAGGCAGAACTACTCAACACCTTTTTTGCCTCGTTTTTTCCCCAAAAGAAAAATAGTGCTCAACTGGGGGAAATGAATCAGAAGATACAGTAGGGGAAATTCAGCACAGAATAAATAAAGAGCTAGTACAGGAATACCTGAATACTTTACATGAATTCAAATCTCCAGGGCCTGATGAGCTACATCCCAGGGTATTAAAAGAACTGGCAGAAGTAATCTCAGAACCACTTGCTATAATCTTTGAGAACTCCTGGAGAACAGGAGAAGTCCCAGAGGACTGGAGGAGAGCGACTGTTGTCCCTATCTTGAAAAAGGAGAAAAAAGAGGACCCAAACAACTACCGCCCAGTCAGCCTGACATCAATAGCAGGAAAGATTCTAGAGTAGATCATTAAGGAGACAGTCTGTAAGCACTTGGAAGGGAATAATGCAATCACTGAAAATCAACATGAGTTTCTCAAAAACAAGTCATGCCAGACTAATCTTATCTCTTCTGTTGATAGAGTGACAAACTTGGTAGAAGAAGGGAATGCTGTGGATGTAACATGCCTTGATTTTAGTAAGGCCTTTGACAAGGTGTCCCATGATATTCTTTCAAGTAAGCTGGAAAGATGTGGACTAGACAATGCGACTGCTAGATGGATTTGCAATTGGTTGACTGGCCGAACACAAAGAGTGCTCATCAATGGCTCATTTTCATCCCGAAGAGAAGTGAGTAGTGAAGTGCCACAGGATTCTGCTTTGGCCCAGTGCTATTCAATATTTTTATCAATGGATAATGAAATAGGTGGCATGTTAATCAAATTTGCAGATGATACCAAATTAGGAGGGGTAGCTGATCTCCCAGAGGACAGAGTCAGAATTCAAAATGATCTGGACAGATTAGAGAGCTGGGCCAAAACTAACAAAATGAATTTCAACAGAGATAAATGTAAGATTCTGCACTTAGACAGAAAAAATGAAATGCACAAATATCAGATGGGTGACACCTGGCTTGAGAAGAGTACACGTGAAAAGGATCTGGGAGTCTTAGTAGACCACAAACTGAACATGGGTCAGCAGTGTGATACGACAGCCAACAAAGCCAATGCAATTCTGGGATGCATCAATAAGAGTATAGTGTCTAGATCGAGGAAAGTAATTTTACCACTCTACTCTGCATTGGTCAGACCTCACCTACCTAGAGTACTGTGTTCAGTTCTGTGCACCGCAATTTAAGGATAATGACAAGCTGGAACTTGTCCAGAGAAGGGCAACCAAAATGGTAAAAGGTATTGAATCTATGCCCTACAGAGACTTAGGGAGCTGGGGATGTTTAGTCCCCAAAGCGAAGGTTAAAGGGGGGGGGGGCACATAATAGCTATTTTTAAATATTTGAAGGGATGTCATATCAAAGAGGGAGCAAGCTTGTTTTCTGCTGGACACCGAGTAATGGATTCAAGGTGCAGGAAAAGAGATTTCACCTAAACAGTAGGAAGAACTTTCTGACATCAGAGCTGTTGCATGGTGGAATTCACTGCTTCAAAGAGTGCGGGATGATCATATGTTAGGATTGCTTTCATTGTGTGTTCCTGTATGGCAGGAGGTTGGACTTGATGGCCCTTGTGGTCTCTTCCAACTCTGTGATTCTCCCTTCGAGCGGGGAGGGCTGGGCATTTATTCCCCCCATCAGATTGGTGCTGTCGAACCAGCCATTCGACCTGGAGAGATCCTGCGGGGGGGGGGGGGGGGGTCTGTCAGTAAACAGTGGCGTAGGAGGTTAACAGCTCGTGTATCTAATCTGGAGGAACCGGGTTTGACTCTCCGCTCTGCCGCCTGAGCTGTGGAGGCTTATCTGGGGAATTCAGATTAGCCTGTACACTCCCACACACGCCAGCTGGGTGACCTTGGGCTAGTCACAGCTTCTCGGAGCTCTCTCAGCCCCACCCACCTCACAGGGTGTTTGTTGTGAGGGGGGAAGGGCAAGGAGATTGTAAGCCCCTTTGAGTCTCCTACATGAGAGAAAGGGGGGATATAAATCCAAACTCTTCTTCTTCTTCCTCCCCATCCAGAACCTCCCTCCTTCCAGCCTTTCCTTGACTCACAACCCCGCAGAACTCATCCAGTGTCTCCCACCCACCCTGCAAACTCGACCACTTGCAAGGCGTCTGCAACGAATGGAGGAGACTGGATCTCATCTCCCCATCCCTCCCCCCCTCGACCCCAGCCAGGTGCAGAGAGGAGGGGGCAGAGGGAATAGCCCCCATGGACTTTGTAGTGGGATGGTTCTCCTGTATCCGGGCCTGCCTTTGACCTCCCTTCCCTTCCCCAGATTTCCCAGCCTCACATCCCAGCCCTGATACCCCCCTCACACTTTTACTCACTCGGCAGGAACTGCTGCTGCTGCTGCTGCTGCTGCGGACAAGAAGGAAGTGGCCTCCCCACCCCCTTCCCTGGCGGCTTCTCTAGGATTTCGGACTCGCTGGCCTCAATTTTCGGGGGTCGAGACATCCAGTGGAGGGAAGTGTCCACGGAAGAGGAGCGTCGCCCCTTCCTTAGGAATGCACACCAGGTGAGTGGCAAGCATCCTGCCGGGAGCAAGAGCAGCATTTCTTGGCGCCAGAGGGAATTCAAGGGAAAGAAAAGGGAGGGGGGGGCACTCCTTTGGATCCCAGACGGAGGGGGAATGCTTTTCTTTGGGGTGGGGGGGGGGGGGGGCGGGGGGGGGGGGGGGGGGGGGGGGGGGGGGGGGGGGGGGGGGGGGGGGGGGGGGGGGTGGGGGGGGGCGGGGCGGCGGGGCGGGGGGGGCGGGGGGGGTGGGGCGGGGGGGGGGGGGGCGGGGTGGGGGGGGGGGGGGGGGGGGCGGGGGGGGGGGGGGGAGGGGGGGGGGTGGGGGGGGGGGGGGGTGGGGGGGGGGGGGGGTGGGGGGGGGGGGGGGTGAGGCGGGGGGGGGGTGGGGGGGGGGGGGGGTGGGGGGGGGGGGGGGTGGGGGGGGGGGGGGGGGGGGGGGGGGGGGGGTGGGGGGGGGGGGGGGTGGGGGGGGGGGGGGGTGGGGGGGGGGGGGGGTGGGGGGGGGGGGGGGTGGGGGGGGGGGGGGGTGGGGGGGGGGGGGGGTGGGGGGGGGGGGGGGTGGGGGGGGGGGGGGGTGGGGGGGGGGGGGGGTGGGGGGGGGGGGGGGTGGGGGGGGGGGGGGGTGGGGGGGGGGGGGGGTGGGGGGGGGGGGGGGTGGGGGGGGGGGGGGGTGGGGGGGGGGGGGGGTGGGGGGGGGGGGGGGTGGGGGGGGGGGGGGGTGGGGGGGGGGGGGGGTGGGGGGGGGGGGGGGTGGGGGGGGGGGGGGGTGGGGGGGGGGGGGGGTGGGGGGGGGGGGGGGTGGGGGGGGGGGGGGGTGGGGGGGGGGGGGGGTGGGGGGGGGGGGGGGTGGGGGGGGGGGGGGGTGGGGGGGGGGGGGGGTGGGGGGGGGGGGGGGTGGGGGGGGGGGGGGGTGGGGGGGGGGGGGGGTGGGGGGGGGGGGGGGTGGGGGGGGGGGGGGGTGGGGGGGGGGGGGGGTGGGGGGGGGGGGGGGTGGGGGGGGGGGGGGGTGGGGGGGGGGGGGGGTGGGGGGGGGGGGGGGTGGGGGGGGGGGGGGGTGGGGGGGGGGGGGGGTGGGGGGGGGGGGGGGTGGGGGGGGGGGGGGGTGGGGGGGGGGGGGGGTGGGGGGGGGGGGGGGTGGGGGGGGGGGGGGGTGGGGGGGGGGGGGGGTGGGGGGGGGGGGGGGTGGGGGGGGGGGGGGGTGGGGGGGGGGGGGGGTGGGGGGGGGGGGGGGTGGGGGGGGGGGGGGGTGGGGGGGGGGGGGGGTGGGGGGGGGGGGGGGTGGGGGGGGGGGGGGGTGGGGGGGGGGGGGGGTGGGGGGGGGGGGGGGTGGGGGGGGGGGGGGGTGGGGGGGGGGGGGGGTGGGGGGGGGGGGGGGTGGGGGGGGGGGGGGGTGGGGGGGGGGGGGGGTGGGGGGGGGGGGGGGTGGGGGGGGGGGGGGGTGGGGGGGGGGGGGGGTGGGGGGGGGGGGGGGTGGGGGGGGGGGGGGGTGGGGGGGGGGGGGGGTGGGGGGGGGGGGGGGTGGGGGGGGGGGGGGGTGGGGGGGGGGGGGGGTGGGGGGGGGGGGGGGTGGGGGGGGGGGGGGGTGGGGGGGGGGGGGGGTGGGGGGGGGGGGGGGTGGGGGGGGGGGGGGGTGGGGGGGGGGGGGGGTGGGGGGGGGGGGGGGTGGGGGGGGGGGGGGGTGGGGGGGGGGGGGGGTGGGGGGGGGGGGGGGTGGGGGGGGGGGGGGGTGGGGGGGGGGGGGGGTGGGGGGGGGGGGGGGTGGGGGGGGGGGGGGGTGGGGGGGGGGGGGGGTGGGGGGGGGGGGGGGTGGGGGGGGGGGGGGGTGGGGGGGGGGGGGGGTGGGGGGGGGGGGGGGTGGGGGGGGGGGGGGGTGGGGGGGGGGGGGGGTGGGGGGGGGGGGGGGTGGGGGGGGGGGGGGGTGGGGGGGGGGGGGGGTGGGGGGGGGGGGGGGTGGGGGGGGGGGGGGGTGGGGGGGGGGGGGGGTGGGGGGGGGGGGGGGTGGGGGGGGGGGGGGGTGGGGGGGGGGGGGGGTGGGGGGGGGGGGGGGTGGGGGGGGGGGGGGGTGGGGGGGGGGGGGGGTGGGGGGGGGGGGGGGTGGGGGGGGGGGGGGGTGGGGGGGGGGGGGGGTGGGGGGGGGGGGGGGTGGGGGGGGGGGGGGGTGGGGGGGGGGGGGGGTGGGGGGGGGGGGGGGTGGGGGGGGGGGGGGGTGGGGGGGGGGGGGGGTGGGGGGGGGGGGGGGTGGGGGGGGGGGGGGGTGGGGGGGGGGGGGGGTGGGGGGGGGGGGGGGTGGGGGGGGGGGGGGGTGGGGGGGGGGGGGGGTGGGGGGGGGGGGGGGTGGGGGGGGGGGGGGGTGGGGGGGGGGGGGGGTGGGGGGGGGGGGGGGTGGGGGGGGGGGGGGGTGGGGGGGGGGGGGGGTGGGGGGGGGGGGGGGTGGGGGGGGGGGGGGGTGGGGGGGGGGGGGGGTGGGGGGGGGGGGGGGTGGGGGGGGGGGGGGGTGGGGGGGGGGGGGGGTGGGGGGGGGGGGGGGTGGGGGGGGGGGGGGGTGGGGGGGGGGGGGGGTGGGGGGGGGGGGGGGTGGGGGGGGGGGGGGGTGGGGGGGGGGGGGGGTGGGGGGGGGGGGGGGTGGGGGGGGGGGGGGGTGGGGGGGGGGGGGGGTGGGGGGGGGGGGGGGTGGGGGGGGGGGGGGGTGGGGGGGGGGGGGGGTGGGGGGGGGGGGGGGTGGGGGGGGGGGGGGGTGGGGGGGGGGGGGGGTGGGGGGGGGGGGGGGTGGGGGGGGGGGGGGGTGGGGGGGGGGGGGGGTGGGGGGGGGGGGGGGTGGGGGGGGGGGGGGGTGGGGGGGGGGGGGGGTGGGGGGGGGGGGGGGTGGGGGGGGGGGGGGGTGGGGGGGGGGGGGGGTGGGGGGGGGGGGGGGTGGGGGGGGGGGGGGGTGGGGGGGGGGGGGGGTGGGGGGGGGGGGGGGTGGGGGGGGGGGGGGGTGGGGGGGGGGGGGGGTGGGGGGGGGGGGGGGTGGGGGGGGGGGGGGGTGGGGGGGGGGGGGGGTGGGGGGGGGGGGGGGTGGGGGGGGGGGGGGGTGGGGGGGGGGGGGGGTGGGGGGGGGGGGGGGTGGGGGGGGGGGGGGGTGGGGGGGGGGGGGGGTGGGGGGGGGGGGGGGTGGGGGGGGGGGGGGGTGGGGGGGGGGGGGGGTGGGGGGGGGGGGGGGTGGGGGGGGGGGGGGGTGGGGGGGGGGGGGGGTGGGGGGGGGGGGGGGTGGGGGGGGGGGGGGGTGGGGGGGGGGGGGGGTGGGGGGGGGGGGGGGTGGGGGGGGGGGGGGGTGGGGGGGGGGGGGGGTGGGGGGGGGGGGGGGTGGGGGGGGGGGGGGGTGGGGGGGGGGGGGGGTGGGGGGGGGGGGGGGTGGGGGGGGGGGGGGGTGGGGGGGGGGGGGGGTGGGGGGGGGGGGGGGTGGGGGGGGGGGGGGGTGGGGGGGGGGGGGGGTGGGGGGGGGGGGGGGTGGGGGGGGGGGGGGGTGGGGGGGGGGGGGGGTGGGGGGGGGGGGGGGTGGGGGGGGGGGGGGGTGGGGGGGGGGGGGGGTGGGGGGGGGGGGGGGTGGGGGGGGGGGGGGGTGGGGGGGGGGGGGGGTGGGGGGGGGGGGGGGTGGGGGGGGGGGGGGGTGGGGGGGGGGGGGGGTGGGGGGGGGGGGGGGTGGGGGGGGGGGGGGGTGGGGGGGGGGGGGGGTGGGGGGGGGGGGGGGTGGGGGGGGGGGGGGGTGGGGGGGGGGGGGGGTGGGGGGGGGGGGGGGTGGGGGGGGGGGGGGGTGGGGGGGGGGGGGGGTGGGGGGGGGGGGGGGTGGGGGGGGGGGGGGGTGGGGGGGGGGGGGGGTGGGGGGGGGGGGGGGTGGGGGGGGGGGGGGGTGGGGGGGGGGGGGGGTGGGGGGGGGGGGGGGTGGGGGGGGGGGGGGGTGGGGGGGGGGGGGGGTGGGGGGGGGGGGGGGTGGGGGGGGGGGGGGGTGGGGGGGGGGGGGGGTGGGGGGGGGGGGGGGTGGGGGGGGGGGGGGGTGGGGGGGGGGGGGGGTGGGGGGGGGGGGGGGTGGGGGGGGGGGGGGGTGGGGGGGGGGGGGGGTGGGGGGGGGGGGGGGTGGGGGGGGGGGGGGGTGGGGGGGGGGGGGGGTGGGGGGGGGGGGGGGTGGGGGGGGGGGGGGGTGGGGGGGGGGGGGGGTGGGGGGGGGGGGGGGTGGGGGGGGGGGGGGGTGGGGGGGGGGGGGGGTGGGGGGGGGGGGGGGTGGGGGGGGGGGGGGGTGGGGGGGGGGGGGGGTGGGGGGGGGGGGGGGTGGGGGGGGGGGGGGGTGGGGGGGGGGGGGGGTGGGGGGGGGGGGGGGTGGGGGGGGGGGGGGGTGGGGGGGGGGGGGGGTGGGGGGGGGGGGGGGTGGGGGGGGGGGGGGGTGGGGGGGGGGGGGGGTGGGGGGGGGGGGGGGTGGGGGGGGGGGGGGGTGGGGGGGGGGGGGGGTGGGGGGGGGGGGGGGTGGGGGGGGGGGGGGGTGGGGGGGGGGGGGGGTGGGGGGGGGGGGGGGTGGGGGGGGGGGGGGGTGGGGGGGGGGGGGGGTGGGGGGGGGGGGGGGTGGGGGGGGGGGGGGGTGGGGGGGGGGGGGGGTGGGGGGGGGGGGGGGTGGGGGGGGGGGGGGGTGGGGGGGGGGGGGGGTGGGGGGGGGGGGGGGTGGGGGGGGGGGGGGGTGGGGGGGGGGGGGGGTGGGGGGGGGGGGGGGTGGGGGGGGGGGGGGGTGGGGGGGGGGGGGGGTGGGGGGGGGGGGGGGTGGGGGGGGGGGGGGGTGGGGGGGGGGGGGGGTGGGGGGGGGGGGGGGTGGGGGGGGGGGGGGGTGGGGGGGGGGGGGGGTGGGGGGGGGGGGGGGTGGGGGGGGGGGGGGGTGGGGGGGGGGGGGGGTGGGGGGGGGGGGGGGTGGGGGGGGGGGGGGGTGGGGGGGGGGGGGGGTGGGGGGGGGGGGGGGTGGGGGGGGGGGGGGGTGGGGGGGGGGGGGGGTGGGGGGGGGGGGGGGTGGGGGGGGGGGGGGGTGGGGGGGGGGGGGGGTGGGGGGGGGGGGGGGTGGGGGGGGGGGGGGGTGGGGGGGGGGGGGGGTGGGGGGGGGGGGGGGTGGGGGGGGGGGGGGGTGGGGGGGGGGGGGGGTGGGGGGGGGGGGGGGTGGGGGGGGGGGGGGGTGGGGGGGGGGGGGGGTGGGGGGGGGGGGGGGTGGGGGGGGGGGGGGGTGGGGGGGGGGGGGGGTGGGGGGGGGGGGGGGTGGGGGGGGGGGGGGGTGGGGGGGGGGGGGGGTGGGGGGGGGGGGGGGTGGGGGGGGGGGGGGGTGGGGGGGGGGGGGGGTGGGGGGGGGGGGGGGTGGGGGGGGGGGGGGGTGGGGGGGGGGGGGGGTGGGGGGGGGGGGGGGTGGGGGGGGGGGGGGGTGGGGGGGGGGGGGGGTGGGGGGGGGGGGGGGTGGGGGGGGGGGGGGGTGGGGGGGGGGGGGGGTGGGGGGGGGGGGGGGTGGGGGGGGGGGGGGGTGGGGGGGGGGGGGGGTGGGGGGGGGGGGGGGTGGGGGGGGGGGGGGGTGGGGGGGGGGGGGGGTGGGGGGGGGGGGGGGTGGGGGGGGGGGGGGGTGGGGGGGGGGGGGGGTGGGGGGGGGGGGGGGTGGGGGGGGGGGGGGGTGGGGGGGGGGGGGGGTGGGGGGGGGGGGGGGTGGGGGGGGGGGGGGGTGGGGGGGGGGGGGGGTGGGGGGGGGGGGGGGTGGGGGGGGGGGGGGGTGGGGGGGGGGGGGGGTGGGGGGGGGGGGGGGTGGGGGGGGGGGGGGGTGGGGGGGGGGGGGGGTGGGGGGGGGGGGGGGTGGGGGGGGGGGGGGGTGGGGGGGGGGGGGGGTGGGGGGGGGGGGGGGTGGGGGGGGGGGGGGGTGGGGGGGGGGGGGGGTGGGGGGGGGGGGGGGTGGGGGGGGGGGGGGGTGGGGGGGGGGGGGGGTGGGGGGGGGGGGGGGTGGGGGGGGGGGGGGGTGGGGGGGGGGGGGGGTGGGGGGGGGGGGGGGTGGGGGGGGGGGGGGGTGGGGGGGGGGGGGGGTGGGGGGGGGGGGGGGTGGGGGGGGGGGGGGGTGGGGGGGGGGGGGGGTGGGGGGGGGGGGGGGTGGGGGGGGGGGGGGGTGGGGGGGGGGGGGGGTGGGGGGGGGGGGGGGTGGGGGGGGGGGGGGGTGGGGGGGGGGGGGGGTGGGGGGGGGGGGGGGTGGGGGGGGGGGGGGGTGGGGGGGGGGGGGGGTGGGGGGGGGGGGGGGTGGGGGGGGGGGGGGGTGGGGGGGGGGGGGGGTGGGGGGGGGGGGGGGTGGGGGGGGGGGGGGGTGGGGGGGGGGGGGGGTGGGGGGGGGGGGGGGTGGGGGGGGGGGGGGGTGGGGGGGGGGGGGGGTGGGGGGGGGGGGGGGTGGGGGGGGGGGGGGGTGGGGGGGGGGGGGGGTGGGGGGGGGGGGGGGTGGGGGGGGGGGGGGGTGGGGGGGGGGGGGGGTGGGGGGGGGGGGGGGTGGGGGGGGGGGGGGGTGGGGGGGGGGGGGGGTGGGGGGGGGGGGGGGTGGGGGGGGGGGGGGGTGGGGGGGGGGGGGGGTGGGGGGGGGGGGGGGTGGGGGGGGGGGGGGGTGGGGGGGGGGGGGGGTGGGGGGGGGGGGGGGTGGGGGGGGGGGGGGGTGGGGGGGGGGGGGGGTGGGGGGGGGGGGGGGTGGGGGGGGGGGGGGGTGGGGGGGGGGGGGGGTGGGGGGGGGGGGGGGTGGGGGGGGGGGGGGGTGGGGGGGGGGGGGGGTGGGGGGGGGGGGGGGTGGGGGGGGGGGGGGGTGGGGGGGGGGGGGGGTGGGGGGGGGGGGGGGTGGGGGGGGGGGGGGGTGGGGGGGGGGGGGGGTGGGGGGGGGGGGGGGTGGGGGGGGGGGGGGGTGGGGGGGGGGGGGGGTGGGGGGGGGGGGGGGTGGGGGGGGGGGGGGGTGGGGGGGGGGGGGGGTGGGGGGGGGGGGGGGTGGGGGGGGGGGGGGGTGGGGGGGGGGGGGGGTGGGGGGGGGGGGGGGTGGGGGGGGGGGGGGGTGGGGGGGGGGGGGGGTGGGGGGGGGGGGGGGTGGGGGGGGGGGGGGGTGGGGGGGGGGGGGGGTGGGGGGGGGGGGGGGTGGGGGGGGGGGGGGGTGGGGGGGGGGGGGGGTGGGGGGGGGGGGGGGTGGGGGGGGGGGGGGGTGGGGGGGGGGGGGGGTGGGGGGGGGGGGGGGTGGGGGGGGGGGGGGGTGGGGGGGGGGGGGGGTGGGGGGGGGGGGGGGTGGGGGGGGGGGGGGGTGGGGGGGGGGGGGGGTGGGGGGGGGGGGGGGTGGGGGGGGGGGGGGGTGGGGGGGGGGGGGGGTGGGGGGGGGGGGGGGTGGGGGGGGGGGGGGGTGGGGGGGGGGGGGGGTGGGGGGGGGGGGGGGTGGGGGGGGGGGGGGGTGGGGGGGGGGGGGGGTGGGGGGGGGGGGGGGTGGGGGGGGGGGGGGGTGGGGGGGGGGGGGGGTGGGGGGGGGGGGGGGTGGGGGGGGGGGGGGGTGGGGGGGGGGGGGGGTGGGGGGGGGGGGGGGTGGGGGGGGGGGGGGGTGGGGGGGGGGGGGGGTGGGGGGGGGGGGGGGTGGGGGGGGGGGGGGGTGGGGGGGGGGGGGGGTGGGGGGGGGGGGGGGTGGGGGGGGGGGGGGGTGGGGGGGGGGGGGGGTGGGGGGGGGGGGGGGTGGGGGGGGGGGGGGGTGGGGGGGGGGGGGGGTGGGGGGGGGGGGGGGTGGGGGGGGGGGGGGGTGGGGGGGGGGGGGGGTGGGGGGGGGGGGGGGTGGGGGGGGGGGGGGGTGGGGGGGGGGGGGGGTGGGGGGGGGGGGGGGTGGGGGGGGGGGGGGGTGGGGGGGGGGGGGGGTGGGGGGGGGGGGGGGTGGGGGGGGGGGGGGGTGGGGGGGGGGGGGGGTGGGGGGGGGGGGGGGTGGGGGGGGGGGGGGGTGGGGGGGGGGGGGGGTGGGGGGGGGGGGGGGTGGGGGGGGGGGGGGGTGGGGGGGGGGGGGGGTGGGGGGGGGGGGGGGTGGGGGGGGGGGGGGGTGGGGGGGGGGGGGGGTGGGGGGGGGGGGGGGTGGGGGGGGGGGGGGGTGGGGGGGGGGGGGGGTGGGGGGGGGGGGGGGTGGGGGGGGGGGGGGGTGGGGGGGGGGGGGGGTGGGGGGGGGGGGGGGTGGGGGGGGGGGGGGGTGGGGGGGGGGGGGGGTGGGGGGGGGGGGGGGTGGGGGGGGGGGGGGGTGGGGGGGGGGGGGGGTGGGGGGGGGGGGGGGTGGGGGGGGGGGGGGGTGGGGGGGGGGGGGGGTGGGGGGGGGGGGGGGTGGGGGGGGGGGGGGGTGGGGGGGGGGGGGGGTGGGGGGGGGGGGGGGTGGGGGGGGGGGGGGGTGGGGGGGGGGGGGGGTGGGGGGGGGGGGGGGTGGGGGGGGGGGGGGGTGGGGGGGGGGGGGGGTGGGGGGGGGGGGGGGTGGGGGGGGGGGGGGGTGGGGGGGGGGGGGGGTGGGGGGGGGGGGGGGTGGGGGGGGGGGGGGGTGGGGGGGGGGGGGGGTGGGGGGGGGGGGGGGTGGGGGGGGGGGGGGGTGGGGGGGGGGGGGGGTGGGGGGGGGGGGGGGTGGGGGGGGGGGGGGGTGGGGGGGGGGGGGGGTGGGGGGGGGGGGGGGTGGGGGGGGGGGGGGGTGGGGGGGGGGGGGGGTGGGGGGGGGGGGGGGTGGGGGGGGGGGGGGGTGGGGGGGGGGGGGGGTGGGGGGGGGGGGGGGTGGGGGGGGGGGGGGGTGGGGGGGGGGGGGGGTGGGGGGGGGGGGGGGTGGGGGGGGGGGGGGGTGGGGGGGGGGGGGGGTGGGGGGGGGGGGGGGTGGGGGGGGGGGGGGGTGGGGGGGGGGGGGGGTGGGGGGGGGGGGGGGTGGGGGGGGGGGGGGGTGGGGGGGGGGGGGGGTGGGGGGGGGGGGGGGTGGGGGGGGGGGGGGGTGGGGGGGGGGGGGGGTGGGGGGGGGGGGGGGTGGGGGGGGGGGGGGGTGGGGGGGGGGGGGGGTGGGGGGGGGGGGGGGTGGGGGGGGGGGGGGGTGGGGGGGGGGGGGGGTGGGGGGGGGGGGGGGTGGGGGGGGGGGGGGGTGGGGGGGGGGGGGGGTGGGGGGGGGGGGGGGTGGGGGGGGGGGGGGGTGGGGGGGGGGGGGGGTGGGGGGGGGGGGGGGTGGGGGGGGGGGGGGGTGGGGGGGGGGGGGGGTGGGGGGGGGGGGGGGTGGGGGGGGGGGGGGGTGGGGGGGGGGGGGGGTGGGGGGGGGGGGGGGTGGGGGGGGGGGGGGGTGGGGGGGGGGGGGGGTGGGGGGGGGGGGGGGTGGGGGGGGGGGGGGGTGGGGGGGGGGGGGGGTGGGGGGGGGGGGGGGTGGGGGGGGGGGGGGGTGGGGGGGGGGGGGGGTGGGGGGGGGGGGGGGTGGGGGGGGGGGGGGGTGGGGGGGGGGGGGGGTGGGGGGGGGGGGGGGTGGGGGGGGGGGGGGGTGGGGGGGGGGGGGGGTGGGGGGGGGGGGGGGTGGGGGGGGGGGGGGGTGGGGGGGGGGGGGGGTGGGGGGGGGGGGGGGTGGGGGGGGGGGGGGGTGGGGGGGGGGGGGGGTGGGGGGGGGGGGGGGTGGGGGGGGGGGGGGGTGGGGGGGGGGGGGGGTGGGGGGGGGGGGGGGTGGGGGGGGGGGGGGGTGGGGGGGGGGGGGGGTGGGGGGGGGGGGGGGTGGGGGGGGGGGGGGGTGGGGGGGGGGGGGGGTGGGGGGGGGGGGGGGTGGGGGGGGGGGGGGGTGGGGGGGGGGGGGGGTGGGGGGGGGGGGGGGTGGGGGGGGGGGGGGGTGGGGGGGGGGGGGGGTGGGGGGGGGGGGGGGTGGGGGGGGGGGGGGGTGGGGGGGGGGGGGGGTGGGGGGGGGGGGGGGTGGGGGGGGGGGGGGGTGGGGGGGGGGGGGGGTGGGGGGGGGGGGGGGTGGGGGGGGGGGGGGGTGGGGGGGGGGGGGGGTGGGGGGGGGGGGGGGTGGGGGGGGGGGGGGGTGGGGGGGGGGGGGGGTGGGGGGGGGGGGGGGTGGGGGGGGGGGGGGGTGGGGGGGGGGGGGGGTGGGGGGGGGGGGGGGTGGGGGGGGGGGGGGGTGGGGGGGGGGGGGGGTGGGGGGGGGGGGGGGTGGGGGGGGGGGGGGGTGGGGGGGGGGGGGGGTGGGGGGGGGGGGGGGTGGGGGGGGGGGGGGGTGGGGGGGGGGGGGGGTGGGGGGGGGGGGGGGTGGGGGGGGGGGGGGGTGGGGGGGGGGGGGGGTGGGGGGGGGGGGGGGTGGGGGGGGGGGGGGGTGGGGGGGGGGGGGGGTGGGGGGGGGGGGGGGTGGGGGGGGGGGGGGGTGGGGGGGGGGGGGGGTGGGGGGGGGGGGGGGTGGGGGGGGGGGGGGGTGGGGGGGGGGGGGGGTGGGGGGGGGGGGGGGTGGGGGGGGGGGGGGGTGGGGGGGGGGGGGGGTGGGGGGGGGGGGGGGTGGGGGGGGGGGGGGGTGGGGGGGGGGGGGGGTGGGGGGGGGGGGGGGTGGGGGGGGGGGGGGGTGGGGGGGGGGGGGGGTGGGGGGGGGGGGGGGTGGGGGGGGGGGGGGGTGGGGGGGGGGGGGGGTGGGGGGGGGGGGGGGTGGGGGGGGGGGGGGGTGGGGGGGGGGGGGGGTGGGGGGGGGGGGGGGTGGGGGGGGGGGGGGGTGGGGGGGGGGGGGGGTGGGGGGGGGGGGGGGTGGGGGGGGGGGGGGGTGGGGGGGGGGGGGGGTGGGGGGGGGGGGGGGTGGGGGGGGGGGGGGGTGGGGGGGGGGGGGGGTGGGGGGGGGGGGGGGTGGGGGGGGGGGGGGGTGGGGGGGGGGGGGGGTGGGGGGGGGGGGGGGTGGGGGGGGGGGGGGGTGGGGGGGGGGGGGGGTGGGGGGGGGGGGGGGTGGGGGGGGGGGGGGGTGGGGGGGGGGGGGGGTGGGGGGGGGGGGGGGTGGGGGGGGGGGGGGGTGGGGGGGGGGGGGGGTGGGGGGGGGGGGGGGTGGGGGGGGGGGGGGGTGGGGGGGGGGGGGGGTGGGGGGGGGGGGGGGTGGGGGGGGGGGGGGGTGGGGGGGGGGGGGGGTGGGGGGGGGGGGGGGTGGGGGGGGGGGGGGGTGGGGGGGGGGGGGGGTGGGGGGGGGGGGGGGTGGGGGGGGGGGGGGGTGGGGGGGGGGGGGGGTGGGGGGGGGGGGGGGTGGGGGGGGGGGGGGGTGGGGGGGGGGGGGGGTGGGGGGGGGGGGGGGTGGGGGGGGGGGGGGGTGGGGGGGGGGGGGGGTGGGGGGGGGGGGGGGTGGGGGGGGGGGGGGGTGGGGGGGGGGGGGGGTGGGGGGGGGGGGGGGTGGGGGGGGGGGGGGGTGGGGGGGGGGGGGGGTGGGGGGGGGGGGGGGTGGGGGGGGGGGGGGGTGGGGGGGGGGGGGGGTGGGGGGGGGGGGGGGTGGGGGGGGGGGGGGGTGGGGGGGGGGGGGGGTGGGGGGGGGGGGGGGTGGGGGGGGGGGGGGGTGGGGGGGGGGGGGGGTGGGGGGGGGGGGGGGTGGGGGGGGGGGGGGGTGGGGGGGGGGGGGGGTGGGGGGGGGGGGGGGTGGGGGGGGGGGGGGGTGGGGGGGGGGGGGGGTGGGGGGGGGGGGGGGTGGGGGGGGGGGGGGGTGGGGGGGGGGGGGGGTGGGGGGGGGGGGGGGTGGGGGGGGGGGGGGGTGGGGGGGGGGGGGGGTGGGGGGGGGGGGGGGTGGGGGGGGGGGGGGGTGGGGGGGGGGGGGGGTGGGGGGGGGGGGGGGTGGGGGGGGGGGGGGGTGGGGGGGGGGGGGGGTGGGGGGGGGGGGGGGTGGGGGGGGGGGGGGGTGGGGGGGGGGGGGGGTGGGGGGGGGGGGGGGTGGGGGGGGGGGGGGGTGGGGGGGGGGGGGGGTGGGGGGGGGGGGGGGTGGGGGGGGGGGGGGGTGGGGGGGGGGGGGGGTGGGGGGGGGGGGGGGTGGGGGGGGGGGGGGGTGGGGGGGGGGGGGGGTGGGGGGGGGGGGGGGTGGGGGGGGGGGGGGGTGGGGGGGGGGGGGGGTGGGGGGGGGGGGGGGTGGGGGGGGGGGGGGGTGGGGGGGGGGGGGGGTGGGGGGGGGGGGGGGTGGGGGGGGGGGGGGGTGGGGGGGGGGGGGGGTGGGGGGGGGGGGGGGTGGGGGGGGGGGGGGGTGGGGGGGGGGGGGGGTGGGGGGGGGGGGGGGTGGGGGGGGGGGGGGGTGGGGGGGGGGGGGGGTGGGGGGGGGGGGGGGTGGGGGGGGGGGGGGGTGGGGGGGGGGGGGGGTGGGGGGGGGGGGGGGTGGGGGGGGGGGGGGGTGGGGGGGGGGGGGGGTGGGGGGGGGGGGGGGTGGGGGGGGGGGGGGGTGGGGGGGGGGGGGGGTGGGGGGGGGGGGGGGTGGGGGGGGGGGGGGGTGGGGGGGGGGGGGGGTGGGGGGGGGGGGGGGTGGGGGGGGGGGGGGGTGGGGGGGGGGGGGGGTGGGGGGGGGGGGGGGTGGGGGGGGGGGGGGGTGGGGGGGGGGGGGGGTGGGGGGGGGGGGGGGTGGGGGGGGGGGGGGGTGGGGGGGGGGGGGGGTGGGGGGGGGGGGGGGTGGGGGGGGGGGGGGGTGGGGGGGGGGGGGGGTGGGGGGGGGGGGGGGTGGGGGGGGGGGGGGGTGGGGGGGGGGGGGGGTGGGGGGGGGGGGGGGTGGGGGGGGGGGGGGGTGGGGGGGGGGGGGGGTGGGGGGGGGGGGGGGTGGGGGGGGGGGGGGGTGGGGGGGGGGGGGGGTGGGGGGGGGGGGGGGTGGGGGGGGGGGGGGGTGGGGGGGGGGGGGGGTGGGGGGGGGGGGGGGTGGGGGGGGGGGGGGGTGGGGGGGGGGGGGGGTGGGGGGGGGGGGGGGTGGGGGGGGGGGGGGGTGGGGGGGGGGGGGGGTGGGGGGGGGGGGGGGTGGGGGGGGGGGGGGGTGGGGGGGGGGGGGGGTGGGGGGGGGGGGGGGTGGGGGGGGGGGGGGGTGGGGGGGGGGGGGGGTGGGGGGGGGGGGGGGTGGGGGGGGGGGGGGGTGGGGGGGGGGGGGGGTGGGGGGGGGGGGGGGTGGGGGGGGGGGGGGGTGGGGGGGGGGGGGGGTGGGGGGGGGGGGGGGTGGGGGGGGGGGGGGGTGGGGGGGGGGGGGGGTGGGGGGGGGGGGGGGTGGGGGGGGGGGGGGGTGGGGGGGGGGGGGGGTGGGGGGGGGGGGGGGTGGGGGGGGGGGGGGGTGGGGGGGGGGGGGGGTGGGGGGGGGGGGGGGTGGGGGGGGGGGGGGGTGGGGGGGGGGGGGGGTGGGGGGGGGGGGGGGTGGGGGGGGGGGGGGGTGGGGGGGGGGGGGGGTGGGGGGGGGGGGGGGTGGGGGGGGGGGGGGGTGGGGGGGGGGGGGGGTGGGGGGGGGGGGGGGTGGGGGGGGGGGGGGGTGGGGGGGGGGGGGGGTGGGGGGGGGGGGGGGTGGGGGGGGGGGGGGGTGGGGGGGGGGGGGGGTGGGGGGGGGGGGGGGTGGGGGGGGGGGGGGGTGGGGGGGGGGGGGGGTGGGGGGGGGGGGGGGTGGGGGGGGGGGGGGGTGGGGGGGGGGGGGGGTGGGGGGGGGGGGGGGTGGGGGGGGGGGGGGGTGGGGGGGGGGGGGGGTGGGGGGGGGGGGGGGTGGGGGGGGGGGGGGGTGGGGGGGGGGGGGGGTGGGGGGGGGGGGGGGTGGGGGGGGGGGGGGGTGGGGGGGGGGGGGGGTGGGGGGGGGGGGGGGTGGGGGGGGGGGGGGGTGGGGGGGGGGGGGGGTGGGGGGGGGGGGGGGTGGGGGGGGGGGGGGGTGGGGGGGGGGGGGGGTGGGGGGGGGGGGGGGTGGGGGGGGGGGGGGGTGGGGGGGGGGGGGGGTGGGGGGGGGGGGGGGTGGGGGGGGGGGGGGGTGGGGGGGGGGGGGGGTGGGGGGGGGGGGGGGTGGGGGGGGGGGGGGGTGGGGGGGGGGGGGGGTGGGGGGGGGGGGGGGTGGGGGGGGGGGGGGGTGGGGGGGGGGGGGGGTGGGGGGGGGGGGGGGTGGGGGGGGGGGGGGGTGGGGGGGGGGGGGGGTGGGGGGGGGGGGGGGTGGGGGGGGGGGGGGGTGGGGGGGGGGGGGGGTGGGGGGGGGGGGGGGTGGGGGGGGGGGGGGGTGGGGGGGGGGGGGGGTGGGGGGGGGGGGGGGTGGGGGGGGGGGGGGGTGGGGGGGGGGGGGGGTGGGGGGGGGGGGGGGTGGGGGGGGGGGGGGGTGGGGGGGGGGGGGGGTGGGGGGGGGGGGGGGTGGGGGGGGGGGGGGGTGGGGGGGGGGGGGGGTGGGGGGGGGGGGGGGTGGGGGGGGGGGGGGGTGGGGGGGGGGGGGGGTGGGGGGGGGGGGGGGTGGGGGGGGGGGGGGGTGGGGGGGGGGGGGGGTGGGGGGGGGGGGGGGTGGGGGGGGGGGGGGGTGGGGGGGGGGGGGGGTGGGGGGGGGGGGGGGTGGGGGGGGGGGGGGGTGGGGGGGGGGGGGGGTGGGGGGGGGGGGGGGTGGGGGGGGGGGGGGGTGGGGGGGGGGGGGGGTGGGGGGGGGGGGGGGTGGGGGGGGGGGGGGGTGGGGGGGGGGGGGGGTGGGGGGGGGGGGGGGTGGGGGGGGGGGGGGGTGGGGGGGGGGGGGGGTGGGGGGGGGGGGGGGTGGGGGGGGGGGGGGGTGGGGGGGGGGGGGGGTGGGGGGGGGGGGGGGTGGGGGGGGGGGGGGGTGGGGGGGGGGGGGGGTGGGGGGGGGGGGGGGTGGGGGGGGGGGGGGGTGGGGGGGGGGGGGGGTGGGGGGGGGGGGGGGTGGGGGGGGGGGGGGGTGGGGGGGGGGGGGGGTGGGGGGGGGGGGGGGTGGGGGGGGGGGGGGGTGGGGGGGGGGGGGGGTGGGGGGGGGGGGGGGTGGGGGGGGGGGGGGGTGGGGGGGGGGGGGGGTGGGGGGGGGGGGGGGTGGGGGGGGGGGGGGGTGGGGGGGGGGGGGGGTGGGGGGGGGGGGGGGTGGGGGGGGGGGGGGGTGGGGGGGGGGGGGGGTGGGGGGGGGGGGGGGTGGGGGGGGGGGGGGGTGGGGGGGGGGGGGGGTGGGGGGGGGGGGGGGTGGGGGGGGGGGGGGGTGGGGGGGGGGGGGGGTGGGGGGGGGGGGGGGTGGGGGGGGGGGGGGGTGGGGGGGGGGGGGGGTGGGGGGGGGGGGGGGTGGGGGGGGGGGGGGGTGGGGGGGGGGGGGGGTGGGGGGGGGGGGGGGTGGGGGGGGGGGGGGGTGGGGGGGGGGGGGGGTGGGGGGGGGGGGGGGTGGGGGGGGGGGGGGGTGGGGGGGGGGGGGGGTGGGGGGGGGGGGGGGTGGGGGGGGGGGGGGGTGGGGGGGGGGGGGGGTGGGGGGGGGGGGGGGTGGGGGGGGGGGGGGGTGGGGGGGGGGGGGGGTGGGGGGGGGGGGGGGTGGGGGGGGGGGGGGGTGGGGGGGGGGGGGGGTGGGGGGGGGGGGGGGTGGGGGGGGGGGGGGGTGGGGGGGGGGGGGGGTGGGGGGGGGGGGGGGTGGGGGGGGGGGGGGGTGGGGGGGGGGGGGGGTGGGGGGGGGGGGGGGTGGGGGGGGGGGGGGGTGGGGGGGGGGGGGGGTGGGGGGGGGGGGGGGTGGGGGGGGGGGGGGGTGGGGGGGGGGGGGGGTGGGGGGGGGGGGGGGTGGGGGGGGGGGGGGGTGGGGGGGGGGGGGGGTGGGGGGGGGGGGGGGTGGGGGGGGGGGGGGGTGGGGGGGGGGGGGGGTGGGGGGGGGGGGGGGTGGGGGGGGGGGGGGGTGGGGGGGGGGGGGGGTGGGGGGGGGGGGGGGTGGGGGGGGGGGGGGGTGGGGGGGGGGGGGGGTGGGGGGGGGGGGGGGTGGGGGGGGGGGGGGGTGGGGGGGGGGGGGGGTGGGGGGGGGGGGGGGTGGGGGGGGGGGGGGGTGGGGGGGGGGGGGGGTGGGGGGGGGGGGGGGTGGGGGGGGGGGGGGGTGGGGGGGGGGGGGGGTGGGGGGGGGGGGGGGTGGGGGGGGGGGGGGGTGGGGGGGGGGGGGGGTGGGGGGGGGGGGGGGTGGGGGGGGGGGGGGGTGGGGGGGGGGGGGGGTGGGGGGGGGGGGGGGTGGGGGGGGGGGGGGGTGGGGGGGGGGGGGGGTGGGGGGGGGGGGGGGTGGGGGGGGGGGGGGGTGGGGGGGGGGGGGGGTGGGGGGGGGGGGGGGTGGGGGGGGGGGGGGGTGGGGGGGGGGGGGGGTGGGGGGGGGGGGGGGTGGGGGGGGGGGGGGGTGGGGGGGGGGGGGGGTGGGGGGGGGGGGGGGTGGGGGGGGGGGGGGGTGGGGGGGGGGGGGGGTGGGGGGGGGGGGGGGTGGGGGGGGGGGGGGGTGGGGGGGGGGGGGGGTGGGGGGGGGGGGGGGTGGGGGGGGGGGGGGGTGGGGGGGGGGGGGGGTGGGGGGGGGGGGGGGTGGGGGGGGGGGGGGGTGGGGGGGGGGGGGGGTGGGGGGGGGGGGGGGTGGGGGGGGGGGGGGGTGGGGGGGGGGGGGGGTGGGGGGGGGGGGGGGTGGGGGGGGGGGGGGGTGGGGGGGGGGGGGGGTGGGGGGGGGGGGGGGTGGGGGGGGGGGGGGGTGGGGGGGGGGGGGGGTGGGGGGGGGGGGGGGTGGGGGGGGGGGGGGGTGGGGGGGGGGGGGGGTGGGGGGGGGGGGGGGTGGGGGGGGGGGGGGGTGGGGGGGGGGGGGGGTGGGGGGGGGGGGGGGTGGGGGGGGGGGGGGGTGGGGGGGGGGGGGGGTGGGGGGGGGGGGGGGTGGGGGGGGGGGGGGGTGGGGGGGGGGGGGGGTGGGGGGGGGGGGGGGTGGGGGGGGGGGGGGGTGGGGGGGGGGGGGGGTGGGGGGGGGGGGGGGTGGGGGGGGGGGGGGGTGGGGGGGGGGGGGGGTGGGGGGGGGGGGGGGTGGGGGGGGGGGGGGGTGGGGGGGGGGGGGGGTGGGGGGGGGGGGGGGTGGGGGGGGGGGGGGGTGGGGGGGGGGGGGGGTGGGGGGGGGGGGGGGTGGGGGGGGGGGGGGGTGGGGGGGGGGGGGGGTGGGGGGGGGGGGGGGTGGGGGGGGGGGGGGGTGGGGGGGGGGGGGGGTGGGGGGGGGGGGGGGTGGGGGGGGGGGGGGGTGGGGGGGGGGGGGGGTGGGGGGGGGGGGGGGTGGGGGGGGGGGGGGGTGGGGGGGGGGGGGGGTGGGGGGGGGGGGGGGTGGGGGGGGGGGGGGGTGGGGGGGGGGGGGGGTGGGGGGGGGGGGGGGTGGGGGGGGGGGGGGGTGGGGGGGGGGGGGGGTGGGGGGGGGGGGGGGTGGGGGGGGGGGGGGGTGGGGGGGGGGGGGGGTGGGGGGGGGGGGGGGTGGGGGGGGGGGGGGGTGGGGGGGGGGGGGGGTGGGGGGGGGGGGGGGTGGGGGGGGGGGGGGGTGGGGGGGGGGGGGGGTGGGGGGGGGGGGGGGTGGGGGGGGGGGGGGGTGGGGGGGGGGGGGGGTGGGGGGGGGGGGGGGTGGGGGGGGGGGGGGGTGGGGGGGGGGGGGGGTGGGGGGGGGGGGGGGTGGGGGGGGGGGGGGGTGGGGGGGGGGGGGGGTGGGGGGGGGGGGGGGTGGGGGGGGGGGGGGGTGGGGGGGGGGGGGGGTGGGGGGGGGGGGGGGTGGGGGGGGGGGGGGGTGGGGGGGGGGGGGGGTGGGGGGGGGGGGGGGTGGGGGGGGGGGGGGGTGGGGGGGGGGGGGGGTGGGGGGGGGGGGGGGTGGGGGGGGGGGGGGGTGGGGGGGGGGGGGGGTGGGGGGGGGGGGGGGTGGGGGGGGGGGGGGGTGGGGGGGGGGGGGGGTGGGGGGGGGGGGGGGTGGGGGGGGGGGGGGGTGGGGGGGGGGGGGGGTGGGGGGGGGGGGGGGTGGGGGGGGGGGGGGGTGGGGGGGGGGGGGGGTGGGGGGGGGGGGGGGTGGGGGGGGGGGGGGGTGGGGGGGGGGGGGGGTGGGGGGGGGGGGGGGTGGGGGGGGGGGGGGGTGGGGGGGGGGGGGGGTGGGGGGGGGGGGGGGTGGGGGGGGGGGGGGGTGGGGGGGGGGGGGGGTGGGGGGGGGGGGGGGTGGGGGGGGGGGGGGGTGGGGGGGGGGGGGGGTGGGGGGGGGGGGGGGTGGGGGGGGGGGGGGGTGGGGGGGGGGGGGGGTGGGGGGGGGGGGGGGTGGGGGGGGGGGGGGGTGGGGGGGGGGGGGGGTGGGGGGGGGGGGGGGTGGGGGGGGGGGGGGGTGGGGGGGGGGGGGGGTGGGGGGGGGGGGGGGTGGGGGGGGGGGGGGGTGGGGGGGGGGGGGGGTGGGGGGGGGGGGGGGTGGGGGGGGGGGGGGGTGGGGGGGGGGGGGGGTGGGGGGGGGGGGGGGTGGGGGGGGGGGGGGGTGGGGGGGGGGGGGGGTGGGGGGGGGGGGGGGTGGGGGGGGGGGGGGGTGGGGGGGGGGGGGGGTGGGGGGGGGGGGGGGTGGGGGGGGGGGGGGGTGGGGGGGGGGGGGGGTGGGGGGGGGGGGGGGTGGGGGGGGGGGGGGGTGGGGGGGGGGGGGGGTGGGGGGGGGGGGGGGTGGGGGGGGGGGGGGGTGGGGGGGGGGGGGGGTGGGGGGGGGGGGGGGTGGGGGGGGGGGGGGGTGGGGGGGGGGGGGGGTGGGGGGGGGGGGGGGTGGGGGGGGGGGGGGGTGGGGGGGGGGGGGGGTGGGGGGGGGGGGGGGTGGGGGGGGGGGGGGGTGGGGGGGGGGGGGGGTGGGGGGGGGGGGGGGTGGGGGGGGGGGGGGGTGGGGGGGGGGGGGGGTGGGGGGGGGGGGGGGTGGGGGGGGGGGGGGGTGGGGGGGGGGGGGGGTGGGGGGGGGGGGGGGTGGGGGGGGGGGGGGGTGGGGGGGGGGGGGGGTGGGGGGGGGGGGGGGTGGGGGGGGGGGGGGGTGGGGGGGGGGGGGGGTGGGGGGGGGGGGGGGTGGGGGGGGGGGGGGGTGGGGGGGGGGGGGGGTGGGGGGGGGGGGGGGTGGGGGGGGGGGGGGGTGGGGGGGGGGGGGGGTGGGGGGGGGGGGGGGTGGGGGGGGGGGGGGGTGGGGGGGGGGGGGGGTGGGGGGGGGGGGGGGTGGGGGGGGGGGGGGGTGGGGGGGGGGGGGGGTGGGGGGGGGGGGGGGTGGGGGGGGGGGGGGGTGGGGGGGGGGGGGGGTGGGGGGGGGGGGGGGTGGGGGGGGGGGGGGGTGGGGGGGGGGGGGGGTGGGGGGGGGGGGGGGTGGGGGGGGGGGGGGGTGGGGGGGGGGGGGGGTGGGGGGGGGGGGGGGTGGGGGGGGGGGGGGGTGGGGGGGGGGGGGGGTGGGGGGGGGGGGGGGTGGGGGGGGGGGGGGGTGGGGGGGGGGGGGGGTGGGGGGGGGGGGGGGTGGGGGGGGGGGGGGGTGGGGGGGGGGGGGGGTGGGGGGGGGGGGGGGTGGGGGGGGGGGGGGGTGGGGGGGGGGGGGGGTGGGGGGGGGGGGGGGTGGGGGGGGGGGGGGGTGGGGGGGGGGGGGGGTGGGGGGGGGGGGGGGTGGGGGGGGGGGGGGGTGGGGGGGGGGGGGGGTGGGGGGGGGGGGGGGTGGGGGGGGGGGGGGGTGGGGGGGGGGGGGGGTGGGGGGGGGGGGGGGTGGGGGGGGGGGGGGGTGGGGGGGGGGGGGGGTGGGGGGGGGGGGGGGTGGGGGGGGGGGGGGGTGGGGGGGGGGGGGGGTGGGGGGGGGGGGGGGTGGGGGGGGGGGGGGGTGGGGGGGGGGGGGGGTGGGGGGGGGGGGGGGTGGGGGGGGGGGGGGGTGGGGGGGGGGGGGGGTGGGGGGGGGGGGGGGTGGGGGGGGGGGGGGGTGGGGGGGGGGGGGGGTGGGGGGGGGGGGGGGTGGGGGGGGGGGGGGGTGGGGGGGGGGGGGGGTGGGGGGGGGGGGGGGTGGGGGGGGGGGGGGGTGGGGGGGGGGGGGGGTGGGGGGGGGGGGGGGTGGGGGGGGGGGGGGGTGGGGGGGGGGGGGGGTGGGGGGGGGGGGGGGTGGGGGGGGGGGGGGGTGGGGGGGGGGGGGGGTGGGGGGGGGGGGGGGTGGGGGGGGGGGGGGGTGGGGGGGGGGGGGGGTGGGGGGGGGGGGGGGTGGGGGGGGGGGGGGGTGGGGGGGGGGGGGGGTGGGGGGGGGGGGGGGTGGGGGGGGGGGGGGGTGGGGGGGGGGGGGGGTGGGGGGGGGGGGGGGTGGGGGGGGGGGGGGGTGGGGGGGGGGGGGGGTGGGGGGGGGGGGGGGTGGGGGGGGGGGGGGGTGGGGGGGGGGGGGGGTGGGGGGGGGGGGGGGTGGGGGGGGGGGGGGGTGGGGGGGGGGGGGGGTGGGGGGGGGGGGGGGTGGGGGGGGGGGGGGGTGGGGGGGGGGGGGGGTGGGGGGGGGGGGGGGTGGGGGGGGGGGGGGGTGGGGGGGGGGGGGGGTGGGGGGGGGGGGGGGTGGGGGGGGGGGGGGGTGGGGGGGGGGGGGGGTGGGGGGGGGGGGGGGTGGGGGGGGGGGGGGGTGGGGGGGGGGGGGGGTGGGGGGGGGGGGGGGTGGGGGGGGGGGGGGGTGGGGGGGGGGGGGGGTGGGGGGGGGGGGGGGTGGGGGGGGGGGGGGGTGGGGGGGGGGGGGGGTGGGGGGGGGGGGGGGTGGGGGGGGGGGGGGGTGGGGGGGGGGGGGGGTGGGGGGGGGGGGGGGTGGGGGGGGGGGGGGGTGGGGGGGGGGGGGGGTGGGGGGGGGGGGGGGTGGGGGGGGGGGGGGGTGGGGGGGGGGGGGGGTGGGGGGGGGGGGGGGTGGGGGGGGGGGGGGGTGGGGGGGGGGGGGGGTGGGGGGGGGGGGGGGTGGGGGGGGGGGGGGGTGGGGGGGGGGGGGGGTGGGGGGGGGGGGGGGTGGGGGGGGGGGGGGGTGGGGGGGGGGGGGGGTGGGGGGGGGGGGGGGTGGGGGGGGGGGGGGGTGGGGGGGGGGGGGGGTGGGGGGGGGGGGGGGTGGGGGGGGGGGGGGGTGGGGGGGGGGGGGGGTGGGGGGGGGGGGGGGTGGGGGGGGGGGGGGGTGGGGGGGGGGGGGGGTGGGGGGGGGGGGGGGTGGGGGGGGGGGGGGGTGGGGGGGGGGGGGGGTGGGGGGGGGGGGGGGTGGGGGGGGGGGGGGGTGGGGGGGGGGGGGGGTGGGGGGGGGGGGGGGTGGGGGGGGGGGGGGGTGGGGGGGGGGGGGGGTGGGGGGGGGGGGGGGTGGGGGGGGGGGGGGGTGGGGGGGGGGGGGGGTGGGGGGGGGGGGGGGTGGGGGGGGGGGGGGGTGGGGGGGGGGGGGGGTGGGGGGGGGGGGGGGTGGGGGGGGGGGGGGGTGGGGGGGGGGGGGGGTGGGGGGGGGGGGGGGTGGGGGGGGGGGGGGGTGGGGGGGGGGGGGGGTGGGGGGGGGGGGGGGTGGGGGGGGGGGGGGGTGGGGGGGGGGGGGGGTGGGGGGGGGGGGGGGTGGGGGGGGGGGGGGGTGGGGGGGGGGGGGGGTGGGGGGGGGGGGGGGTGGGGGGGGGGGGGGGTGGGGGGGGGGGGGGGTGGGGGGGGGGGGGGGTGGGGGGGGGGGGGGGTGGGGGGGGGGGGGGGTGGGGGGGGGGGGGGGTGGGGGGGGGGGGGGGTGGGGGGGGGGGGGGGTGGGGGGGGGGGGGGGTGGGGGGGGGGGGGGGTGGGGGGGGGGGGGGGTGGGGGGGGGGGGGGGTGGGGGGGGGGGGGGGTGGGGGGGGGGGGGGGTGGGGGGGGGGGGGGGTGGGGGGGGGGGGGGGTGGGGGGGGGGGGGGGTGGGGGGGGGGGGGGGTGGGGGGGGGGGGGGGTGGGGGGGGGGGGGGGTGGGGGGGGGGGGGGGTGGGGGGGGGGGGGGGTGGGGGGGGGGGGGGGTGGGGGGGGGGGGGGGTGGGGGGGGGGGGGGGTGGGGGGGGGGGGGGGTGGGGGGGGGGGGGGGTGGGGGGGGGGGGGGGTGGGGGGGGGGGGGGGTGGGGGGGGGGGGGGGTGGGGGGGGGGGGGGGTGGGGGGGGGGGGGGGTGGGGGGGGGGGGGGGTGGGGGGGGGGGGGGGTGGGGGGGGGGGGGGGTGGGGGGGGGGGGGGGTGGGGGGGGGGGGGGGTGGGGGGGGGGGGGGGTGGGGGGGGGGGGGGGTGGGGGGGGGGGGGGGTGGGGGGGGGGGGGGGTGGGGGGGGGGGGGGGTGGGGGGGGGGGGGGGTGGGGGGGGGGGGGGGTGGGGGGGGGGGGGGGTGGGGGGGGGGGGGGGTGGGGGGGGGGGGGGGTGGGGGGGGGGGGGGGTGGGG
Organism: Sphaerodactylus townsendi; assembly: GCF_021028975.2. Classification (NCBI taxonomy): domain Eukaryota; kingdom Metazoa; phylum Chordata; class Lepidosauria; order Squamata; family Sphaerodactylidae; genus Sphaerodactylus; species Sphaerodactylus townsendi. The sequence continues at coordinate 5,718,523 of NC_059427.1, forward strand.
GGGGGGGGGGGTGGGGGGGGGGGGGGGTGGGGGGGGGGGGGGGTGGGGGGGGGGGGGGGTGGGGGGGGGGGGGGGTGGGGGGGGGGGGGGGTGGGGGGGGGGGGGGGTGGGGGGGGGGGGGGGTGGGGGGGGGGGGGGGTGGGGGGGGGGGGGGGTGGGGGGGGGGGGGGGTGGGGGGGGGGGGGGGTGGGGGGGGGGGGGGGTGGGGGGGGGGGGGGGTGGGGGGGGGGGGGGGTGGGGGGGGGGGGGGGTGGGGGGGGGGGGGGGTGGGGGGGGGGGGGGGTGGGGGGGGGGGGGGGTGGGGGGGGGGGGGGGTGGGGGGGGGGGGGGGTGGGGGGGGGGGGGGGTGGGGGGGGGGGGGGGTGGGGGGGGGGGGGGGTGGGGGGGGGGGGGGGTGGGGGGGGGGGGGGGTGGGGGGGGGGGGGGGTGGGGGGGGGGGGGGGTGGGGGGGGGGGGGGGTGGGGGGGGGGGGGGGTGGGGGGGGGGGGGGGTGGGGGGGGGGGGGGGTGGGGGGGGGGGGGGGTGGGGGGGGGGGGGGGTGGGGGGGGGGGGGGGTGGGGGGGGGGGGGGGTGGGGGGGGGGGGGGGTGGGGGGGGGGGGGGGTGGGGGGGGGGGGGGGTGGGGGGGGGGGGGGGTGGGGGGGGGGGGGGGTGGGGGGGGGGGGGGGTGGGGGGGGGGGGGGGTGGGGGGGGGGGGGGGTGGGGGGGGGGGGGGGTGGGGGGGGGGGGGGGTGGGGGGGGGGGGGGGTGGGGGGGGGGGGGGGTGGGGGGGGGGGGGGGTGGGGGGGGGGGGGGGTGGGGGGGGGGGGGGGTGGGGGGGGGGGGGGGTGGGGGGGGGGGGGGGTGGGGGGGGGGGGGGGTGGGGGGGGGGGGGGGTGGGGGGGGGGGGGGGTGGGGGGGGGGGGGGGTGGGGGGGGGGGGGGGTGGGGGGGGGGGGGGGTGGGGGGGGGGGGGGGTGGGGGGGGGGGGGGGTGGGGGGGGGGGGGGGTGGGGGGGGGGGGGGGTGGGGGGGGGGGGGGGTGGGGGGGGGGGGGGGTGGGGGGGGGGGGGGGTGGGGGGGGGGGGGGGTGGGGGGGGGGGGGGGTGGGGGGGGGGGGGGGTGGGGGGGGGGGGGGGTGGGGGGGGGGGGGGGTGGGGGGGGGGGGGGGTGGGGGGGGGGGGGGGTGGGGGGGGGGGGGGGTGGGGGGGGGGGGGGGTGGGGGGGGGGGGGGGTGGGGGGGGGGGGGGGTGGGGGGGGGGGGGGGTGGGGGGGGGGGGGGGTGGGGGGGGGGGGGGGTGGGGGGGGGGGGGGGTGGGGGGGGGGGGGGGTGGGGGGGGGGGGGGGTGGGGGGGGGGGGGGGTGGGGGGGGGGGGGGGTGGGGGGGGGGGGGGGTGGGGGGGGGGGGGGGTGGGGGGGGGGGGGGGTGGGGGGGGGGGGGGGTGGGGGGGGGGGGGGGTGGGGGGGGGGGGGGGTGGGGGGGGGGGGGGGTGGGGGGGGGGGGGGGTGGGGGGGGGGGGGGGTGGGGGGGGGGGGGGGTGGGGGGGGGGGGGGGTGGGGGGGGGGGGGGGTGGGGGGGGGGGGGGGTGGGGGGGGGGGGGGGTGGGGGGGGGGGGGGGTGGGGGGGGGGGGGGGTGGGGGGGGGGGGGGGTGGGGGGGGGGGGGGGTGGGGGGGGGGGGGGGTGGGGGGGGGGGGGGGTGGGGGGGGGGGGGGGTGGGGGGGGGGGGGGGTGGGGGGGGGGGGGGGTGGGGGGGGGGGGGGGTGGGGGGGGGGGGGGGTGGGGGGGGGGGGGGGTGGGGGGGGGGGGGGGTGGGGGGGGGGGGGGGTGGGGGGGGGGGGGGGTGGGGGGGGGGGGGGGTGGGGGGGGGGGGGGGTGGGGGGGGGGGGGGGTGGGGGGGGGGGGGGGTGGGGGGGGGGGGGGGTGGGGGGGGGGGGGGGTGGGGGGGGGGGGGGGTGGGGGGGGGGGGGGGTGGGGGGGGGGGGGGGTGGGGGGGGGGGGGGGTGGGGGGGGGGGGGGGTGGGGGGGGGGGGGGGTGGGGGGGGGGGGGGGTGGGGGGGGGGGGGGGTGGGGGGGGGGGGGGGTGGGGGGGGGGGGGGGTGGGGGGGGGGGGGGGTGGGGGGGGGGGGGGGTGGGGGGGGGGGGGGGTGGGGGGGGGGGGGGGTGGGGGGGGGGGGGGGTGGGGGGGGGGGGGGGTGGGGGGGGGGGGGGGTGGGGGGGGGGGGGGGTGGGGGGGGGGGGGGGTGGGGGGGGGGGGGGGTGGGGGGGGGGGGGGGTGGGGGGGGGGGGGGGTGGGGGGGGGGGGGGGTGGGGGGGGGGGGGGGTGGGGGGGGGGGGGGGTGGGGGGGGGGGGGGGTGGGGGGGGGGGGGGGTGGGGGGGGGGGGGGGTGGGGGGGGGGGGGGGTGGGGGGGGGGGGGGGTGGGGGGGGGGGGGGGTGGGGGGGGGGGGGGGTGGGGGGGGGGGGGGGTGGGGGGGGGGGGGGGTGGGGGGGGGGGGGGGTGGGGGGGGGGGGGGGTGGGGGGGGGGGGGGGTGGGGGGGGGGGGGGGTGGGGGGGGGGGGGGGTGGGGGGGGGGGGGGGTGGGGGGGGGGGGGGGTGGGGGGGGGGGGGGGTGGGGGGGGGGGGGGGTGGGGGGGGGGGGGGGTGGGGGGGGGGGGGGGTGGGGGGGGGGGGGGGTGGGGGGGGGGGGGGGTGGGGGGGGGGGGGGGTGGGGGGGGGGGGGGGTGGGGGGGGGGGGGGGTGGGGGGGGGGGGGGGTGGGGGGGGGGGGGGGTGGGGGGGGGGGGGGGTGGGGGGGGGGGGGGGTGGGGGGGGGGGGGGGTGGGGGGGGGGGGGGGTGGGGGGGGGGGGGGGTGGGGGGGGGGGGGGGTGGGGGGGGGGGGGGGTGGGGGGGGGGGGGGGTGGGGGGGGGGGGGGGTGGGGGGGGGGGGGGGTGGGGGGGGGGGGGGGTGGGGGGGGGGGGGGGTGGGGGGGGGGGGGGGTGGGGGGGGGGGGGGGTGGGGGGGGGGGGGGGTGGGGGGGGGGGGGGGTGGGGGGGGGGGGGGGTGGGGGGGGGGGGGGGTGGGGGGGGGGGGGGGTGGGGGGGGGGGGGGGTGGGGGGGGGGGGGGGTGGGGGGGGGGGGGGGTGGGGGGGGGGGGGGGTGGGGGGGGGGGGGGGTGGGGGGGGGGGGGGGTGGGGGGGGGGGGGGGTGGGGGGGGGGGGGGGTGGGGGGGGGGGGGGGTGGGGGGGGGGGGGGGTGGGGGGGGGGGGGGGTGGGGGGGGGGGGGGGTGGGGGGGGGGGGGGGTGGGGGGGGGGGGGGGTGGGGGGGGGGGGGGGTGGGGGGGGGGGGGGGTGGGGGGGGGGGGGGGTGGGGGGGGGGGGGGGTGGGGGGGGGGGGGGGTGGGGGGGGGGGGGGGTGGGGGGGGGGGGGGGTGGGGGGGGGGGGGGGTGGGGGGGGGGGGGGGTGGGGGGGGGGGGGGGTGGGGGGGGGGGGGGGTGGGGGGGGGGGGGGGTGGGGGGGGGGGGGGGTGGGGGGGGGGGGGGGTGGGGGGGGGGGGGGGTGGGGGGGGGGGGGGGTGGGGGGGGGGGGGGGTGGGGGGGGGGGGGGGTGGGGGGGGGGGGGGGTGGGGGGGGGGGGGGGTGGGGGGGGGGGGGGGTGGGGGGGGGGGGGGGTGGGGGGGGGGGGGGGTGGGGGGGGGGGGGGGTGGGGGGGGGGGGGGGTGGGGGGGGGGGGGGGTGGGGGGGGGGGGGGGTGGGGGGGGGGGGGGGTGGGGGGGGGGGGGGGTGGGGGGGGGGGGGGGTGGGGGGGGGGGGGGGTGGGGGGGGGGGGGGGTGGGGGGGGGGGGGGGTGGGGGGGGGGGGGGGTGGGGGGGGGGGGGGGTGGGGGGGGGGGGGGGTGGGGGGGGGGGGGGGTGGGGGGGGGGGGGGGTGGGGGGGGGGGGGGGTGGGGGGGGGGGGGGGTGGGGGGGGGGGGGGGTGGGGGGGGGGGGGGGTGGGGGGGGGGGGGGGTGGGGGGGGGGGGGGGTGGGGGGGGGGGGGGGTGGGGGGGGGGGGGGGTGGGGGGGGGGGGGGGTGGGGGGGGGGGGGGGTGGGGGGGGGGGGGGGTGGGGGGGGGGGGGGGTGGGGGGGGGGGGGGGTGGGGGGGGGGGGGGGTGGGGGGGGGGGGGGGTGGGGGGGGGGGGGGGTGGGGGGGGGGGGGGGTGGGGGGGGGGGGGGGTGGGGGGGGGGGGGGGTGGGGGGGGGGGGGGGTGGGGGGGGGGGGGGGTGGGGGGGGGGGGGGGTGGGGGGGGGGGGGGGTGGGGGGGGGGGGGGGTGGGGGGGGGGGGGGGTGGGGGGGGGGGGGGGTGGGGGGGGGGGGGGGTGGGGGGGGGGGGGGGTGGGGGGGGGGGGGGGTGGGGGGGGGGGGGGGTGGGGGGGGGGGGGGGTGGGGGGGGGGGGGGGTGGGGGGGGGGGGGGGTGGGGGGGGGGGGGGGTGGGGGGGGGGGGGGGTGGGGGGGGGGGGGGGTGGGGGGGGGGGGGGGTGGGGGGGGGGGGGGGTGGGGGGGGGGGGGGGTGGGGGGGGGGGGGGGTGGGGGGGGGGGGGGGTGGGGGGGGGGGGGGGTGGGGGGGGGGGGGGGTGGGGGGGGGGGGGGGTGGGGGGGGGGGGGGGTGGGGGGGGGGGGGGGTGGGGGGGGGGGGGGGTGGGGGGGGGGGGGGGTGGGGGGGGGGGGGGGTGGGGGGGGGGGGGGGTGGGGGGGGGGGGGGGTGGGGGGGGGGGGGGGTGGGGGGGGGGGGGGGTGGGGGGGGGGGGGGGTGGGGGGGGGGGGGGGTGGGGGGGGGGGGGGGTGGGGGGGGGGGGGGGTGGGGGGGGGGGGGGGTGGGGGGGGGGGGGGGTGGGGGGGGGGGGGGGTGGGGGGGGGGGGGGGTGGGGGGGGGGGGGGGTGGGGGGGGGGGGGGGTGGGGGGGGGGGGGGGTGGGGGGGGGGGGGGGTGGGGGGGGGGGGGGGTGGGGGGGGGGGGGGGTGGGGGGGGGGGGGGGTGGGGGGGGGGGGGGGTGGGGGGGGGGGGGGGTGGGGGGGGGGGGGGGTGGGGGGGGGGGGGGGTGGGGGGGGGGGGGGGTGGGGGGGGGGGGGGGTGGGGGGGGGGGGGGGTGGGGGGGGGGGGGGGTGGGGGGGGGGGGGGGTGGGGGGGGGGGGGGGTGGGGGGGGGGGGGGGTGGGGGGGGGGGGGGGTGGGGGGGGGGGGGGGTGGGGGGGGGGGGGGGTGGGGGGGGGGGGGGGTGGGGGGGGGGGGGGGTGGGGGGGGGGGGGGGTGGGGGGGGGGGGGGGTGGGGGGGGGGGGGGGTGGGGGGGGGGGGGGGTGGGGGGGGGGGGGGGTGGGGGGGGGGGGGGGTGGGGGGGGGGGGGGGTGGGGGGGGGGGGGGGTGGGGGGGGGGGGGGGTGGGGGGGGGGGGGGGTGGGGGGGGGGGGGGGTGGGGGGGGGGGGGGGTGGGGGGGGGGGGGGGTGGGGGGGGGGGGGGGTGGGGGGGGGGGGGGGTGGGGGGGGGGGGGGGTGGGGGGGGGGGGGGGTGGGGGGGGGGGGGGGTGGGGGGGGGGGGGGGTGGGGGGGGGGGGGGGTGGGGGGGGGGGGGGGTGGGGGGGGGGGGGGGTGGGGGGGGGGGGGGGTGGGGGGGGGGGGGGGTGGGGGGGGGGGGGGGTGGGGGGGGGGGGGGGTGGGGGGGGGGGGGGGTGGGGGGGGGGGGGGGTGGGGGGGGGGGGGGGTGGGGGGGGGGGGGGGTGGGGGGGGGGGGGGGTGGGGGGGGGGGGGGGTGGGGGGGGGGGGGGGTGGGGGGGGGGGGGGGTGGGGGGGGGGGGGGGTGGGGGGGGGGGGGGGTGGGGGGGGGGGGGGGTGGGGGGGGGGGGGGGTGGGGGGGGGGGGGGGTGGGGGGGGGGGGGGGTGGGGGGGGGGGGGGGTGGGGGGGGGGGGGGGTGGGGGGGGGGGGGGGTGGGGGGGGGGGGGGGTGGGGGGGGGGGGGGGTGGGGGGGGGGGGGGGTGGGGGGGGGGGGGGGTGGGGGGGGGGGGGGGTGGGGGGGGGGGGGGGTGGGGGGGGGGGGGGGTGGGGGGGGGGGGGGGTGGGGGGGGGGGGGGGTGGGGGGGGGGGGGGGTGGGGGGGGGGGGGGGTGGGGGGGGGGGGGGGTGGGGGGGGGGGGGGGTGGGGGGGGGGGGGGGTGGGGGGGGGGGGGGGTGGGGGGGGGGGGGGGTGGGGGGGGGGGGGGGTGGGGGGGGGGGGGGGTGGGGGGGGGGGGGGGTGGGGGGGGGGGGGGGTGGGGGGGGGGGGGGGTGGGGGGGGGGGGGGGTGGGGGGGGGGGGGGGTGGGGGGGGGGGGGGGTGGGGGGGGGGGGGGGTGGGGGGGGGGGGGGGTGGGGGGGGGGGGGGGTGGGGGGGGGGGGGGGTGGGGGGGGGGGGGGGTGGGGGGGGGGGGGGGTGGGGGGGGGGGGGGGTGGGGGGGGGGGGGGGTGGGGGGGGGGGGGGGTGGGGGGGGGGGGGGGTGGGGGGGGGGGGGGGTGGGGGGGGGGGGGGGTGGGGGGGGGGGGGGGTGGGGGGGGGGGGGGGTGGGGGGGGGGGGGGGTGGGGGGGGGGGGGGGTGGGGGGGGGGGGGGGTGGGGGGGGGGGGGGGTGGGGGGGGGGGGGGGTGGGGGGGGGGGGGGGTGGGGGGGGGGGGGGGTGGGGGGGGGGGGGGGTGGGGGGGGGGGGGGGTGGGGGGGGGGGGGGGTGGGGGGGGGGGGGGGTGGGGGGGGGGGGGGGTGGGGGGGGGGGGGGGTGGGGGGGGGGGGGGGTGGGGGGGGGGGGGGGTGGGGGGGGGGGGGGGTGGGGGGGGGGGGGGGTGGGGGGGGGGGGGGGTGGGGGGGGGGGGGGGTGGGGGGGGGGGGGGGTGGGGGGGGGGGGGGGTGGGGGGGGGGGGGGGTGGGGGGGGGGGGGGGTGGGGGGGGGGGGGGGTGGGGGGGGGGGGGGGTGGGGGGGGGGGGGGGTGGGGGGGGGGGGGGGTGGGGGGGGGGGGGGGTGGGGGGGGGGGGGGGTGGGGGGGGGGGGGGGTGGGGGGGGGGGGGGGTGGGGGGGGGGGGGGGTGGGGGGGGGGGGGGGTGGGGGGGGGGGGGGGTGGGGGGGGGGGGGGGTGGGGGGGGGGGGGGGTGGGGGGGGGGGGGGGTGGGGGGGGGGGGGGGTGGGGGGGGGGGGGGGTGGGGGGGGGGGGGGGTGGGGGGGGGGGGGGGTGGGGGGGGGGGGGGGTGGGGGGGGGGGGGGGTGGGGGGGGGGGGGGGTGGGGGGGGGGGGGGGTGGGGGGGGGGGGGGGTGGGGGGGGGGGGGGGTGGGGGGGGGGGGGGGTGGGGGGGGGGGGGGGTGGGGGGGGGGGGGGGTGGGGGGGGGGGGGGGTGGGGGGGGGGGGGGGTGGGGGGGGGGGGGGGTGGGGGGGGGGGGGGGTGGGGGGGGGGGGGGGTGGGGGGGGGGGGGGGTGGGGGGGGGGGGGGGTGGGGGGGGGGGGGGGTGGGGGGGGGGGGGGGTGGGGGGGGGGGGGGGTGGGGGGGGGGGGGGGTGGGGGGGGGGGGGGGTGGGGGGGGGGGGGGGTGGGGGGGGGGGGGGGTGGGGGGGGGGGGGGGTGGGGGGGGGGGGGGGTGGGGGGGGGGGGGGGTGGGGGGGGGGGGGGGTGGGGGGGGGGGGGGGTGGGGGGGGGGGGGGGTGGGGGGGGGGGGGGGTGGGGGGGGGGGGGGGTGGGGGGGGGGGGGGGTGGGGGGGGGGGGGGGTGGGGGGGGGGGGGGGTGGGGGGGGGGGGGGGTGGGGGGGGGGGGGGGTGGGGGGGGGGGGGGGTGGGGGGGGGGGGGGGTGGGGGGGGGGGGGGGTGGGGGGGGGGGGGGGTGGGGGGGGGGGGGGGTGGGGGGGGGGGGGGGTGGGGGGGGGGGGGGGTGGGGGGGGGGGGGGGTGGGGGGGGGGGGGGGTGGGGGGGGGGGGGGGTGGGGGGGGGGGGGGGTGGGGGGGGGGGGGGGTGGGGGGGGGGGGGGGTGGGGGGGGGGGGGGGTGGGGGGGGGGGGGGGTGGGGGGGGGGGGGGGTGGGGGGGGGGGGGGGTGGGGGGGGGGGGGGGTGGGGGGGGGGGGGGGTGGGGGGGGGGGGGGGTGGGGGGGGGGGGGGGTGGGGGGGGGGGGGGGTGGGGGGGGGGGGGGGTGGGGGGGGGGGGGGGTGGGGGGGGGGGGGGGTGGGGGGGGGGGGGGGTGGGGGGGGGGGGGGGTGGGGGGGGGGGGGGGTGGGGGGGGGGGGGGGTGGGGGGGGGGGGGGGTGGGGGGGGGGGGGGGTGGGGGGGGGGGGGGGTGGGGGGGGGGGGGGGTGGGGGGGGGGGGGGGTGGGGGGGGGGGGGGGTGGGGGGGGGGGGGGGTGGGGGGGGGGGGGGGTGGGGGGGGGGGGGGGTGGGGGGGGGGGGGGGTGGGGGGGGGGGGGGGTGGGGGGGGGGGGGGGTGGGGGGGGGGGGGGGTGGGGGGGGGGGGGGGTGGGGGGGGGGGGGGGTGGGGGGGGGGGGGGGTGGGGGGGGGGGGGGGTGGGGGGGGGGGGGGGTGGGGGGGGGGGGGGGTGGGGGGGGGGGGGGGTGGGGGGGGGGGGGGGTGGGGGGGGGGGGGGGTGGGGGGGGGGGGGGGTGGGGGGGGGGGGGGGTGGGGGGGGGGGGGGGTGGGGGGGGGGGGGGGTGGGGGGGGGGGGGGGTGGGGGGGGGGGGGGGTGGGGGGGGGGGGGGGTGGGGGGGGGGGGGGGTGGGGGGGGGGGGGGGTGGGGGGGGGGGGGGGTGGGGGGGGGGGGGGGTGGGGGGGGGGGGGGGTGGGGGGGGGGGGGGGTGGGGGGGGGGGGGGGTGGGGGGGGGGGGGGGTGGGGGGGGGGGGGGGTGGGGGGGGGGGGGGGTGGGGGGGGGGGGGGGTGGGGGGGGGGGGGGGTGGGGGGGGGGGGGGGTGGGGGGGGGGGGGGGTGGGGGGGGGGGGGGGTGGGGGGGGGGGGGGGTGGGGGGGGGGGGGGGTGGGGGGGGGGGGGGGTGGGGGGGGGGGGGGGTGGGGGGGGGGGGGGGTGGGGGGGGGGGGGGGTGGGGGGGGGGGGGGGTGGGGGGGGGGGGGGGTGGGGGGGGGGGGGGGTGGGGGGGGGGGGGGGTGGGGGGGGGGGGGGGTGGGGGGGGGGGGGGGTGGGGGGGGGGGGGGGTGGGGGGGGGGGGGGGTGGGGGGGGGGGGGGGTGGGGGGGGGGGGGGGTGGGGGGGGGGGGGGGTGGGGGGGGGGGGGGGTGGGGGGGGGGGGGGGTGGGGGGGGGGGGGGGTGGGGGGGGGGGGGGGTGGGGGGGGGGGGGGGTGGGGGGGGGGGGGGGTGGGGGGGGGGGGGGGTGGGGGGGGGGGGGGGTGGGGGGGGGGGGGGGTGGGGGGGGGGGGGGGTGGGGGGGGGGGGGGGTGGGGGGGGGGGGGGGTGGGGGGGGGGGGGGGTGGGGGGGGGGGGGGGTGGGGGGGGGGGGGGGTGGGGGGGGGGGGGGGTGGGGGGGGGGGGGGGTGGGGGGGGGGGGGGGTGGGGGGGGGGGGGGGTGGGGGGGGGGGGGGGTGGGGGGGGGGGGGGGTGGGGGGGGGGGGGGGTGGGGGGGGGGGGGGGTGGGGGGGGGGGGGGGTGGGGGGGGGGGGGGGTGGGGGGGGGGGGGGGTGGGGGGGGGGGGGGGTGGGGGGGGGGGGGGGTGGGGGGGGGGGGGGGTGGGGGGGGGGGGGGGTGGGGGGGGGGGGGGGTGGGGGGGGGGGGGGGTGGGGGGGGGGGGGGGTGGGGGGGGGGGGGGGTGGGGGGGGGGGGGGGTGGGGGGGGGGGGGGGTGGGGGGGGGGGGGGGTGGGGGGGGGGGGGGGTGGGGGGGGGGGGGGGTGGGGGGGGGGGGGGGTGGGGGGGGGGGGGGGTGGGGGGGGGGGGGGGTGGGGGGGGGGGGGGGTGGGGGGGGGGGGGGGTGGGGGGGGGGGGGGGTGGGGGGGGGGGGGGGTGGGGGGGGGGGGGGGTGGGGGGGGGGGGGGGTGGGGGGGGGGGGGGGTGGGGGGGGGGGGGGGTGGGGGGGGGGGGGGGTGGGGGGGGGGGGGGGTGGGGGGGGGGGGGGGTGGGGGGGGGGGGGGGTGGGGGGGGGGGGGGGTGGGGGGGGGGGGGGGTGGGGGGGGGGGGGGGTGGGGGGGGGGGGGGGTGGGGGGGGGGGGGGGTGGGGGGGGGGGGGGGTGGGGGGGGGGGGGGGTGGGGGGGGGGGGGGGTGGGGGGGGGGGGGGGTGGGGGGGGGGGGGGGTGGGGGGGGGGGGGGGTGGGGGGGGGGGGGGGTGGGGGGGGGGGGGGGTGGGGGGGGGGGGGGGTGGGGGGGGGGGGGGGTGGGGGGGGGGGGGGGTGGGGGGGGGGGGGGGTGGGGGGGGGGGGGGGTGGGGGGGGGGGGGGGTGGGGGGGGGGGGGGGTGGGGGGGGGGGGGGGTGGGGGGGGGGGGGGGTGGGGGGGGGGGGGGGTGGGGGGGGGGGGGGGTGGGGGGGGGGGGGGGTGGGGGGGGGGGGGGGTGGGGGGGGGGGGGGGTGGGGGGGGGGGGGGGTGGGGGGGGGGGGGGGTGGGGGGGGGGGGGGGTGGGGGGGGGGGGGGGTGGGGGGGGGGGGGGGTGGGGGGGGGGGGGGGTGGGGGGGGGGGGGGGTGGGGGGGGGGGGGGGTGGGGGGGGGGGGGGGTGGGGGGGGGGGGGGGTGGGGGGGGGGGGGGGTGGGGGGGGGGGGGGGTGGGGGGGGGGGGGGGTGGGGGGGGGGGGGGGTGGGGGGGGGGGGGGGTGGGGGGGGGGGGGGGTGGGGGGGGGGGGGGGTGGGGGGGGGGGGGGGTGGGGGGGGGGGGGGGTGGGGGGGGGGGGGGGTGGGGGGGGGGGGGGGTGGGGGGGGGGGGGGGTGGGGGGGGGGGGGGGTGGGGGGGGGGGGGGGTGGGGGGGGGGGGGGGTGGGGGGGGGGGGGGGTGGGGGGGGGGGGGGGTGGGGGGGGGGGGGGGTGGGGGGGGGGGGGGGTGGGGGGGGGGGGGGGTGGGGGGGGGGGGGGGTGGGGGGGGGGGGGGGTGGGGGGGGGGGGGGGTGGGGGGGGGGGGGGGTGGGGGGGGGGGGGGGTGGGGGGGGGGGGGGGTGGGGGGGGGGGGGGGTGGGGGGGGGGGGGGGTGGGGGGGGGGGGGGGTGGGGGGGGGGGGGGGTGGGGGGGGGGGGGGGTGGGGGGGGGGGGGGGTGGGGGGGGGGGGGGGTGGGGGGGGGGGGGGGTGGGGGGGGGGGGGGGTGGGGGGGGGGGGGGGTGGGGGGGGGGGGGGGTGGGGGGGGGGGGGGGTGGGGGGGGGGGGGGGTGGGGGGGGGGGGGGGTGGGGGGGGGGGGGGGTGGGGGGGGGGGGGGGTGGGGGGGGGGGGGGGTGGGGGGGGGGGGGGGTGGGGGGGGGGGGGGGTGGGGGGGGGGGGGGGTGGGGGGGGGGGGGGGTGGGGGGGGGGGGGGGTGGGGGGGGGGGGGGGTGGGGGGGGGGGGGGGTGGGGGGGGGGGGGGGTGGGGGGGGGGGGGGGTGGGGGGGGGGGGGGGTGGGGGGGGGGGGGGGTGGGGGGGGGGGGGGGTGGGGGGGGGGGGGGGTGGGGGGGGGGGGGGGTGGGGGGGGGGGGGGGTGGGGGGGGGGGGGGGTGGGGGGGGGGGGGGGTGGGGGGGGGGGGGGGTGGGGGGGGGGGGGGGTGGGGGGGGGGGGGGGTGGGGGGGGGGGGGGGTGGGGGGGGGGGGGGGTGGGGGGGGGGGGGGGTGGGGGGGGGGGGGGGTGGGGGGGGGGGGGGGTGGGGGGGGGGGGGGGTGGGGGGGGGGGGGGGTGGGGGGGGGGGGGGGTGGGGGGGGGGGGGGGTGGGGGGGGGGGGGGGTGGGGGGGGGGGGGGGTGGGGGGGGGGGGGGGTGGGGGGGGGGGGGGGTGGGGGGGGGGGGGGGTGGGGGGGGGGGGGGGTGGGGGGGGGGGGGGGTGGGGGGGGGGGGGGGTGGGGGGGGGGGGGGGTGGGGGGGGGGGGGGGTGGGGGGGGGGGGGGGTGGGGGGGGGGGGGGGTGGGGGGGGGGGGGGGTGGGGGGGGGGGGGGGTGGGGGGGGGGGGGGGTGGGGGGGGGGGGGGGTGGGGGGGGGGGGGGGTGGGGGGGGGGGGGGGTGGGGGGGGGGGGGGGTGGGGGGGGGGGGGGGTGGGGGGGGGGGGGGGTGGGGGGGGGGGGGGGTGGGGGGGGGGGGGGGTGGGGGGGGGGGGGGGTGGGGGGGGGGGGGGGTGGGGGGGGGGGGGGGTGGGGGGGGGGGGGGGTGGGGGGGGGGGGGGGTGGGGGGGGGGGGGGGTGGGGGGGGGGGGGGGTGGGGGGGGGGGGGGGTGGGGGGGGGGGGGGGTGGGGGGGGGGGGGGGTGGGGGGGGGGGGGGGTGGGGGGGGGGGGGGGTGGGGGGGGGGGGGGGTGGGGGGGGGGGGGGGTGGGGGGGGGGGGGGGTGGGGGGGGGGGGGGGTGGGGGGGGGGGGGGGTGGGGGGGGGGGGGGGTGGGGGGGGGGGGGGGTGGGGGGGGGGGGGGGTGGGGGGGGGGGGGGGTGGGGGGGGGGGGGGGTGGGGGGGGGGGGGGGTGGGGGGGGGGGGGGGTGGGGGGGGGGGGGGGTGGGGGGGGGGGGGGGTGGGGGGGGGGGGGGGTGGGGGGGGGGGGGGGTGGGGGGGGGGGGGGGTGGGGGGGGGGGGGGGTGGGGGGGGGGGGGGGTGGGGGGGGGGGGGGGTGGGGGGGGGGGGGGGTGGGGGGGGGGGGGGGTGGGGGGGGGGGGGGGTGGGGGGGGGGGGGGGTGGGGGGGGGGGGGGGTGGGGGGGGGGGGGGGTGGGGGGGGGGGGGGGTGGGGGGGGGGGGGGGTGGGGGGGGGGGGGGGTGGGGGGGGGGGGGGGTGGGGGGGGGGGGGGGTGGGGGGGGGGGGGGGTGGGGGGGGGGGGGGGTGGGGGGGGGGGGGGGTGGGGGGGGGGGGGGGTGGGGGGGGGGGGGGGTGGGGGGGGGGGGGGGTGGGGGGGGGGGGGGGTGGGGGGGGGGGGGGGTGGGGGGGGGGGGGGGTGGGGGGGGGGGGGGGTGGGGGGGGGGGGGGGTGGGGGGGGGGGGGGGTGGGGGGGGGGGGGGGTGGGGGGGGGGGGGGGTGGGGGGGGGGGGGGGTGGGGGGGGGGGGGGGTGGGGGGGGGGGGGGGTGGGGGGGGGGGGGGGTGGGGGGGGGGGGGGGTGGGGGGGGGGGGGGGTGGGGGGGGGGGGGGGTGGGGGGGGGGGGGGGTGGGGGGGGGGGGGGGTGGGGGGGGGGGGGGGTGGGGGGGGGGGGGGGTGGGGGGGGGGGGGGGTGGGGGGGGGGGGGGGTGGGGGGGGGGGGGGGTGGGGGGGGGGGGGGGTGGGGGGGGGGGGGGGTGGGGGGGGGGGGGGGTGGGGGGGGGGGGGGGTGGGGGGGGGGGGGGGTGGGGGGGGGGGGGGGTGGGGGGGGGGGGGGGTGGGGGGGGGGGGGGGTGGGGGGGGGGGGGGGTGGGGGGGGGGGGGGGTGGGGGGGGGGGGGGGTGGGGGGGGGGGGGGGTGGGGGGGGGGGGGGGTGGGGGGGGGGGGGGGTGGGGGGGGGGGGGGGTGGGGGGGGGGGGGGGTGGGGGGGGGGGGGGGTGGGGGGGGGGGGGGGTGGGGGGGGGGGGGGGTGGGGGGGGGGGGGGGTGGGGGGGGGGGGGGGTGGGGGGGGGGGGGGGTGGGGGGGGGGGGGGGTGGGGGGGGGGGGGGGTGGGGGGGGGGGGGGGTGGGGGGGGGGGGGGGTGGGGGGGGGGGGGGGTGGGGGGGGGGGGGGGTGGGGGGGGGGGGGGGTGGGGGGGGGGGGGGGTGGGGGGGGGGGGGGGTGGGGGGGGGGGGGGGTGGGGGGGGGGGGGGGTGGGGGGGGGGGGGGGTGGGGGGGGGGGGGGGTGGGGGGGGGGGGGGGTGGGGGGGGGGGGGGGTGGGGGGGGGGGGGGGTGGGGGGGGGGGGGGGTGGGGGGGGGGGGGGGTGGGGGGGGGGGGGGGTGGGGGGGGGGGGGGGTGGGGGGGGGGGGGGGTGGGGGGGGGGGGGGGTGGGGGGGGGGGGGGGTGGGGGGGGGGGGGGGTGGGGGGGGGGGGGGGTGGGGGGGGGGGGGGGTGGGGGGGGGGGGGGGTGGGGGGGGGGGGGGGTGGGGGGGGGGGGGGGTGGGGGGGGGGGGGGGTGGGGGGGGGGGGGGGTGGGGGGGGGGGGGGGTGGGGGGGGGGGGGGGTGGGGGGGGGGGGGGGTGGGGGGGGGGGGGGGTGGGGGGGGGGGGGGGTGGGGGGGGGGGGGGGTGGGGGGGGGGGGGGGTGGGGGGGGGGGGGGGTGGGGGGGGGGGGGGGTGGGGGGGGGGGGGGGTGGGGGGGGGGGGGGGTGGGGGGGGGGGGGGGTGGGGGGGGGGGGGGGTGGGGGGGGGGGGGGGTGGGGGGGGGGGGGGGTGGGGGGGGGGGGGGGTGGGGGGGGGGGGGGGTGGGGGGGGGGGGGGGTGGGGGGGGGGGGGGGTGGGGGGGGGGGGGGGTGGGGGGGGGGGGGGGTGGGGGGGGGGGGGGGTGGGGGGGGGGGGGGGTGGGGGGGGGGGGGGGTGGGGGGGGGGGGGGGTGGGGGGGGGGGGGGGTGGGGGGGGGGGGGGGTGGGGGGGGGGGGGGGTGGGGGGGGGGGGGGGTGGGGGGGGGGGGGGGTGGGGGGGGGGGGGGGTGGGGGGGGGGGGGGGTGGGGGGGGGGGGGGGTGGGGGGGGGGGGGGGTGGGGGGGGGGGGGGGTGGGGGGGGGGGGGGGTGGGGGGGGGGGGGGGTGGGGGGGGGGGGGGGTGGGGGGGGGGGGGGGTGGGGGGGGGGGGGGGTGGGGGGGGGGGGGGGTGGGGGGGGGGGGGGGTGGGGGGGGGGGGGGGTGGGGGGGGGGGGGGGTGGGGGGGGGGGGGGGTGGGGGGGGGGGGGGGTGGGGGGGGGGGGGGGTGGGGGGGGGGGGGGGTGGGGGGGGGGGGGGGTGGGGGGGGGGGGGGGTGGGGGGGGGGGGGGGTGGGGGGGGGGGGGGGTGGGGGGGGGGGGGGGTGGGGGGGGGGGGGGGTGGGGGGGGGGGGGGGTGGGGGGGGGGGGGGGTGGGGGGGGGGGGGGGTGGGGGGGGGGGGGGGTGGGGGGGGGGGGGGGTGGGGGGGGGGGGGGGTGGGGGGGGGGGGGGGTGGGGGGGGGGGGGGGTGGGGGGGGGGGGGGGTGGGGGGGGGGGGGGGTGGGGGGGGGGGGGGGTGGGGGGGGGGGGGGGTGGGGGGGGGGGGGGGTGGGGGGGGGGGGGGGTGGGGGGGGGGGGGGGTGGGGGGGGGGGGGGGTGGGGGGGGGGGGGGGTGGGGGGGGGGGGGGGTGGGGGGGGGGGGGGGTGGGGGGGGGGGGGGGTGGGGGGGGGGGGGGGTGGGGGGGGGGGGGGGTGGGGGGGGGGGGGGGTGGGGGGGGGGGGGGGTGGGGGGGGGGGGGGGTGGGGGGGGGGGGGGGTGGGGGGGGGGGGGGGTGGGGGGGGGGGGGGGTGGGGGGGGGGGGGGGTGGGGGGGGGGGGGGGTGGGGGGGGGGGGGGGTGGGGGGGGGGGGGGGTGGGGGGGGGGGGGGGTGGGGGGGGGGGGGGGTGGGGGGGGGGGGGGGTGGGGGGGGGGGGGGGTGGGGGGGGGGGGGGGTGGGGGGGGGGGGGGGTGGGGGGGGGGGGGGGTGGGGGGGGGGGGGGGTGGGGGGGGGGGGGGGTGGGGGGGGGGGGGGGTGGGGGGGGGGGGGGGTGGGGGGGGGGGGGGGTGGGGGGGGGGGGGGGTGGGGGGGGGGGGGGGTGGGGGGGGGGGGGGGTGGGGGGGGGGGGGGGTGGGGGGGGGGGGGGGTGGGGGGGGGGGGGGGTGGGGGGGGGGGGGGGTGGGGGGGGGGGGGGGTGGGGGGGGGGGGGGGTGGGGGGGGGGGGGGGTGGGGGGGGGGGGGGGTGGGGGGGGGGGGGGGTGGGGGGGGGGGGGGGTGGGGGGGGGGGGGGGTGGGGGGGGGGGGGGGTGGGGGGGGGGGGGGGTGGGGGGGGGGGGGGGTGGGGGGGGGGGGGGGTGGGGG